>NC_056729.1:86585239-86619898 GCF_019279795.1 Protopterus annectens | reverse complement strand
TATATATATATATATATATATATATATATATATTATGCATACACACACACATTATATATTAGTATCCATGGTCAAGGATGTTGTCCCCCTGCTAAATACAGACTTTGATTTAAGCTGTATGTTGTATTCCTTCTTGGTTGCTCTTTTGAGTGTGAAGCATTTGCGTTACATACTCATGTGCCCTACTTTTTTATTCTCTCTGTATTACCTCTGCTGTGTTACTGTAGTGTGTGTGCTATTTTATTTCTTTTTTCATGTAGTTGTAACATTATAAGTGAACTGATATAAGAAGAATCATCTTTTGGCATGACCTAGACCAAAGACACATTACTTTACAGCATGGCACAGTTGAAAATTTAAGAAATTAAAACTTGATGTGACAGTAAAATGATGAAATGAAATGGTGTGAGCGGCATGTTATAAGCAACAATCCTTGTACCAAACAAGAATACGCAAAAATGGTTGCAAGCTGTACTTTACAATTCTAATGTACAAGATGATTATCAGGTAAACAAATATATGATGATGAAACAGTGCATTGCACAGTTGATATAAATGCCAGAAAATGTAAAATTCCATCATTCCTTGAATTTATTGCACATAATACTGTGACAGTCCTTCAAATAAAACTCCGTTTCTGCTGGATTTTATCAGTCCTGAAGTGAATGTCTAGTTTACATTTTAACTACCGATTATACTCACAAATAACATAGTTGTTCCATGGTGCACTGTCCAATTTATGCTGAAAATGAACTGTACTTCAGGCTACATAGATTCAGACATATTGTCTACAATAAGCTCACTGCTTATATGAATGATGGTCTGAACTAAATGCACTAAACTAAAAATTTCTCACCAAAAAAGCCCCAAGCCACATAACTGTCTAGTTTACAATTCCTTTTCCCTTTACAATCCACAACAATGGCCATCCAAGTAGAAAACACATATCTTATTTTCTTCTGCTTTTCTCTTCACCAATTGTCACATAACTTTGAACAGTACACCTGCTTTCTCACTCATGCACAGTTGCATCACCTTGTTGCTACTCCTGTCTTTCTCAAGGCACTGCAAACACTTTGCCAACCCCATTCCAATGGAATCTCTCAACCTGGTCAGACTGACACCTTATTCTCAGGAAACTCTTCATTTTGGCTGGGAAGCCTGACATCAGTCAACATGGACCATAGGATAACACTTTTAGTGCTTGGTTTGGACTACTCTGATAAATCCACCAGTGTTGCGTTCTCAAGCCCTCCACTCTGTGGTTTAGTAGTAATCACACACTAATTATTGTCCTTCTTAGTTCTAAACATCAAACTGAATACCTTTCTCTACTCACTCCATTTTTTCTGTGCTGCCATGGGAGGGGTCCTTCGCCACCATTCCTCCTCAACCAAAATGCACTCTACAATACCCTTTTGTAATAGGGGAAATTCCTAATACCCTGGGGCCAGATTTATCCTAGTCAGTATGAATACCACTTCATGTCTCCCATTATAAAAAACCCACAAGCCCAGTGGGACTATCCAGTCAACAAAACTTAAATTAAAATAATAAAAAGTAAAGCATGCCAAACATACACATTGGAAGCCGATATCTGGGCAGTAAGACTTTCTCTGTCAATGGTCTATGCAAGTAGAATTCCCTCTACGAATATAAGGTCCAATACTACCATAATCACCTTCATCTCTCAAATGAAAGATGGTGTAGTGAAACAAAATGTGCCAGATTTTTGAACATACAAACTGACCACAGCAGTCAGGTCAGATTTGTATTCCTGGCAATATGGCTTACGCTTGCTGTACTGAAATGTATACATTATCACCTTATGTATATTACAATTTCATAACTTTGTGTTCCTTCAGTTCATGGAAAAGGTCTTAAATCTGAATAGTGGTTAATATACAGACTGAAAAGTCAGTAATCAGATGGGAACGTTCTGAGGTGAAACTGCCAAGTGTTATACCTCAGATGCAGCACAGGCGAGTACATAAACCTGCGTTAGTGAAAGTAAGGATTGTTTTTTCATTAATGGTAAAAATATTCACATGCAAAAAAAAGAGAGGGGGAAAAAAGAGAGAGTAGAGCATGGTAACTGGAAGACCCGGATTGAAACTTCCAAGTTAACATCTTAAGGGATTGTGTGTTGGAAAAAGGTAGCAGAGTGCAGTATGAAATGAATGTGAGGGCTGGTTAACAGTGAAGAAAAAGGCACTAGGCTAATGATATGAACAAACAGCACAGCATGCTGGGTAACATTAAGAAGAAAAGTGATGCGACTTTCCTGCTGAACAACTTATTTACTTATTATGTGACAGAGCTCAAAACATTATGTAATGAAATACTACATAGCTGATATTAGCCTAAAAGCGGTGAAGTGATAACGGCATTAACAAAAAATGCAGGACAAGACAACACAAACTACTTTAGCAAAGTATACACAGGTTCACTACTCAGACTGGAAAATTCTTTAAACATAAAGAAAAGTATGCTCACAGGCAGGGACTGTGAAAGAAAGCATCTGCTTTTTTTCTCCATAGAAAAATGAAAACTTTGGAAGCAGTGCGTTGGAGACAAAACAGTGTCAACTGGGTGGCAGGAGCTACGCAGAACAACTATTTGACTGAGCATGCTCAGTGTGTTGTCTCGTAAAAGAAGAGTGGGCACTGCAGTGAATGTGGGAAATGATGAGTGACTAATTCATTAGAACCTCAGTACTCTACTACTGTGAGAGCTGAACTGTGTGCAAGCCTGAGGTGACTAGTTCTGCAAGATGGTACAGTACTTTTTACACCATTACCTGAATGGTTTGTTAAGATAAACATATCAGCTTTCTGTGATGTCCCCCTGCTGTTGGTGTGATAAATCTGCAATGCTAATCTCTCATTAGCACTCAAAAGCCCAGCATGCATAAAAGACGGTTAAGAGAACTAACATGTGAGATGACAGATCAAGGAAGACATACACTTTTGCAGAGCGCATTATCACACCTCTGACACAAACCTTCAATAAAAATACTGGTGCCACTGTATCTCAAATCTCATTACAGCAGACAAGTCAACACTGTTAAAGGCAACATCTATGAAGACTGATACAAAGAAAGTGCTTTCCAGTAACGCTTGCAAATGTGCAAGTTCATTCCTGCTATACCCTATGGCTCTTGGCTCCAAATCTGCTTCCACAGCAGGGTAAGAAGAGATGCTTCATCACTGACAGCTGCTGATGTGTTCCATGCAAGAAAGCTCAAAGGAATCTTTGCAAGGCAAACAAAAAACATGCAAACATACTCTGAAGATTGAAACAGTACAGACATCTTTCTGTCTGCTTTGCTCCAGTATGAAATATGCTGCAAAAATTTAAGTGTTTAAAATGATTTGCACTGCAGCTCAATAGGCTGCATTTTACTATCTTCTCAGTATGAATTTTAAGGCAACCTAAACAAAGGAAAACAGATTAAAAATAGCATTGGTAGCAATATTTTACACAGTACCGCTCCATGTAAACCAGACAGGACATAAATTCAAAAAGACATTTTCATGGATTATCTGTTAAAACTTGACTGGTTGCAAGCACAGTTTTTACAAAAATGCATTTTCCTAAATAAAGTTGCCATTCGAACAAGCATACCTCCCCAGGCACCAGCTCTGCAAACAAGGGCAATGTAAAGAGAACCAAAGTTCAACAGGCTATCAAAAATGAGAAAATTATTAGCTGTGAGAAGGTATGAACTGCATTTAATAGAAACACTGTGCCAGGGGTGTAGTTAGGCATACATTATGTATGCCATGAAGTACACATTTTGAAATAATTTGTTATGCAATGAGATGGTCTAGAATTTAACAGTCCCAGCATATATGCATGTTTACACTGGTATTATTTTATTAAATTACTGCTAATAAATAACATTTAACTGGAAAGTCATCTCTAAGGTTATCTGACGGGTCACCTTGGAACAGGGCTCAAAAGCAGCATATTATCTTCTGGGAGTCCCTCACTAGTTTATCACCTCTTTGGCCCCTTCAGATGATTTGATCTATACTGTAGACTGCAGGTCTGGCTGCTGTTTTTTTTTTTTTCCTGATTCCTCCTCTTCCTCTAACAAGAGCTAAGTCCTTGAAGTAGGTGTTTTGAAGATGACTTGACTGGCCTGGGGTTTATATTACTTCGTCAAAATAGCAATTCAGCAAACTGCTATTCAATGAACATAAAACAGAGAATGTTCACATTTGCGAATGTTTTACACAGGGAAAGGAGTTACTTGGCCAACATTCCCACCATAACACACACCGCAGTATAGCAAACCTGCACTCCCTACTCATATATACCAACTCTGAGATCTGAGATCACATTACAGTGGGGGAAAAGGGTATTTCCTCATGTTGGCCAAGTAACTCCCCCCCCCCATCATCATCGCACTTCTGTTACAGTCATGAAAGCTGGCATGTGTCTTTTAGATCTGGCATATTCTCTAGTCACAACAGCACCGATGAGGCTAGCAACCTTGCTTTTAGTTTTCTGCCCGAGAATCTCTGGGCAGCTGACAGTCCCATATGTGCTAGGTAGTAGTCCTGCTTTTCAGCCAGGGAATATTTCTTCATGATTTTTCTGTATGATTTTTGCTTCCATGCCAACTGGCCATCAAATCTCCTCTTGATCAGTCATTACCCATTTATTCCTCCAACTCCAGGAGACCACCAGCGACTGAGGCTACAGCTGTCCAAAGGAAGGGAGAGGCATTAGTCAGGCAGTTGTGTGGGTGCTTTGCACTCTCCCACCATCATCCTAGCATTGACAGCATTTACTTATTATGGCCAAACCTGCCATACTGCCGGTGATGGGACCACCTGTTTCACTGAAAAGACTTTCAATAGGTTCACTGTTTGCTAATAAGGAGCCAGACCAGTTAAACCTTTTCAGGCCTAACCACTACAATCCTACTGGTGCACCATACTAGTCAATCTTCCCATCCATAATGGATTGGGGTAGAGTTCCATTCATCTACGTTTAATATAATGAAGGACATACTTTGCTTTTCAGAAAGGGTGGGGAATTCTTTGGCACAGATATATGTTATGCTAGCAAGTCCTATTTATGCTGCAATGTAGATTTAGGTCTCTTGATCTTGTATTTGTGTTATTAGCCCTTGCAGATATGTAGAAGAACAAGTAGGACTGGGTCACTTACAGCTTTGCAGAAATCTGCAGAAGACAGATGACAGAGACATGGCTGTTACATACTCAAACTAACACTGGGAGCTGATAAGAGTTTTTTTTTTTTTCTGAGAAACCATTGGGCTTTTCAACCTGGGGTGGGTGTTTAGACATGTATGTACTGATCAGCACACTATATTATAGTATGTGCCTGATGACAGACAATTAGAGCGGAATGATGACCACTTTTGACTGAGAGGAAATGCCCTTAATAATCATTTGGGTGAGGTAGCAGTCTTTCCTAATGACATAGGGGCAATTTGGTATCCAAGGTAGTGCTTTGGTTTCTTCTTCTTGTGGGTATATGTATGTATTTGTTGGCAGGGGTACAGCACTGATCTCACGGGACCATTTTGGGATTCAGCACTGTGTTTAAACAATGTAGTGTTGCAGTTTAATTTAGTTATTTAAAATGGTTCAAGGAAACACCACAGTGTTACAGTAGCTTTGTCAAGAAATTTACAATGCTTGCATTTTATATGCAAAACATTATATTGTTACAGTATGTATATATATATATATATATATATATATATATATATATATATATATATATATATATATATATATATATATATGTATATACCATTTAGCTATAAATGACATTCAGGGCAAAGTATGAGGAAATGGAGGGAAGTATAGTTAAGAGCCTGGCTATACACCATTGGTGGCAAGTTTCTTTGGGATACTGAGTCACTGATTTCAATAAAATGGTGTCCATCTGTGAGCTAGATTACAATGCAATTGGTTACACATGGATTTATATGGGGTTTGATCAGCTGGTTAATGAAGCTATAGCAGGGTATACGGTCAAAACACTTAGCTAAATGAAAGTAAGAAATGTACAACAGGAAATTCTTATCTGCTGCTGCTGTGACTTTAGGTTATCAGACCATGATTTACCTTTTGCAAAGCCAAACTGGTTAGGGTGTAGGGATTGTACGTTAAATATAAACCTGTTTAGGAGGTCCATGATGACACATTCCATCATTTTCCAAATCATGGTGGTGAAGGTCAAGAGGCAGCACACACACACCTTTGGTGCAACAGGCTGTGGGTTCTATTTCCAAACCAGCTAGTTAGATTCATTTTCCAGTACTGACAATGCAGTGCAACACATGGGGAGGGGGGTGCTGCACTCCTTAGAGTGCTGTACTTAGGATGAGACATTAAACTGTTGCTCCATTTACCTTAGTTAGTGGTAGTTCAGGTGGATGTAAAAGATACCAGTACACACACACACACACACACAAAAGTAGGAAGTTCCTCTCTGGGCAGGCCCAAATTCTCCTAGTTATTATGAATATCACCTTGGTTTTCCCCTGAAAACTAAAAAAGCCTAGTAGGATTAACTCAGTCAACAAACTGTAAATAATAAAATAAATAAAGGTAATAGGTCTAAAGCAATTAGAGTCTGTGGTAAGGCCTCTCCCATTGAAGAAAACTGTTGCTGCTACTCTCTAGGCATCTGGTACATAATCAGTGGAGAGTCTATAATGAAGTACTTTACTTTATGGAGGGGGTCTGATACATGGTGTTTTATAATGACCAAGAAACAGCTTGTTATCAGGTCTCTTAGAGCTTAAGCTTTTGGTTTTGGACACTACTTTCAGAAATTACTTGTGGGGCATTATAGACTAGATACATTATACCTGGATGTTTGCAGGAGACATAAGGGAGAAGTTCTTGATGGAATTCAGCGGCAAGGATATTACCATCATCTTCAAGGTCCAAGTGGGTAATGCCACTAGAAATAAGCTTTGTGCAATGCTGTGCATTGCAGGCTACTGTTTTTAAGGTCCTTCACTTTATTAAAAAAAAATATTTGTGGTTAGACTTTACTGATGCAGCAATTTACAGTTCATAATTAACTCTAAAGAATTTGATCCTTCTCCTGAGGTCTTTCTTAACCATTCTGAAGTTGATTACTACACAGTGTGTCATGCTGAGTTTGTGCTGTATAAGGCAATGAACTTTTTCCTTTTATTGTACAGTTTATTAGCGTTCCATCAGTGGGGGATTTTCAAAACTTGGTGTAACATTTGTGGTGAATAGGAACATAAGCCCTTAAGCAAATGTTGACATGGAGTATGACAACAGATGAGGTATAGCCAGGGGGTATGTTTGTGAAGACAGGATAGGGTATGCTGTTGCCAGTCTGCAATGACAAAAGTGAAGGAGGTATTGAGTATATTTAAACTTATACGTGGGTAGTTAAAGACCCTAGAAAATGGTGTCTAATTAATGAGTAGGCCTGTTTAAGATGTGCTTCATGACTTGCAGGTGTCATGGATGGGGTTTTCTAGCTGGCCAGGATGTGGTATGAGGTGCTGTTTACTGGTATTGGGATATAAAGGAGTTTTAATGTCATTGTCCTTCTAAGGCAGTCTAGAAATTATGGTGTTTCAGATAAAAGCGGACATGACACTTTACTGCTATCTACATTTTCAGGCCTAAACAATTGGTAGGCAGAGAAGTCAGGTAAGCAGGGGGTACTGTCACTGTTTGGAACTAGGTTTCAATGACAACGCAAATGCAGATGCTTTCCAGAGCTAGGAAGGATTTGAGGGTAGACATTTCCCCATTTCATCTCTCCACCAGGCTAATTAATTTAACCACTTACTGTAACTTCCATCTCTCCACCACCCATGGTCAATATTTCTTGGCAATTGAGCCTTCTTAGCTTCAGTTTGTGATATTTTTATGCTAATAATAATAAAAAAAAAAAAAAAAAAAAAAAAGACAACCCCCCCCCCCCAAAAAATATATATATATATATATTTTGTTTTGTCTGTATGAATAGTATAAGCTTATTGTACTACCATTGTTATATGCTTTTAGATACAATGTTAAGGAACTTGTATTTGAACTCCTACTGTAATTGTTATATGTACAAATGCATAATTATGTAATCTTCCTTGGAGCTTTTCTCCCCGGGTCTCTGCTGAAAACGGGCTTCTGGCCCAGTCAGACGCTACCCAGTTATCAAATGTAAATAAATAAATCATAAATCTCCTAACATTGAGACGAATTACACTGGCAATTACCAGATTAAAATTAATGCGTACTAGGCTGGCAGATTGAGTAGACAGACACTGCCTAAAAAGACATTGTGGAAGTAGAGAAAGTCTACGGCAGTTGTAAGATGAGATGGATGAAAGTCTTCCTTGGCACAACAGGTGGGACTGCCTTAAATCTCCTTCCAGGCTGACACATATTCAGCCCCATAGAATGACACCAAAACCAAGCCAGTCATATTTTTCTTATAAGGTTTTATAATTCTTTATAAACATAGGATACTGCTGAAGACTAGTTTCCTTCCAGCCTTAGACATGCTGCAAACCGCAGGCTCCATCACGTCCCTTCATACAGTATGAGAGGGTGCATCACTAGTCATTCACATCTACATGTCATGTGCCTACGTTGGGTAAAGGAACGTCTGTGCTCAGGTAATATGGCAGATTCTATGCCTTAAGGATAACTGACTGTTATCTGTCTTTACTCAGTATTGACAGATGCACTGGTGGGTTGAACGATGCAGTAACTATACCAAATGCATCACTATTTGGAATGGACTAGTCTTGTATTCTTTATGGCATGACCTAACCACTCTGGTGACTTTTGTCTGCGTTGATGGTGAAAGAAACTACACATGATGTAGAATGAATGGGTTGCTGAGGTTTGCTGTGGTGCATGTGTGCACATGAGAGGTTTGTGGCTTTGAAAGTGATGTTTGAAGCATTTTAGCACAGGAGGGTTTTACACTTATCTTGCAGTGTATAGGTGTGGTGCTGATATGACACACATTGCCTGTATTTTGGTATCGTTCTTGCGAGTGTAGGATACTGCTCAACACCAGCTTCCATGGCCTATTACCAATATGCAATTACATTATAATAAAAAATAAAAAAATGCCCTTCTATCTAATGCAACTGAATCCTGGAATTTTATTTCTTTTTTTTATCTTGTACCACTAATGAAAGCCTCTGGGAGTAGTTTGATGATGTCCTACTATAAGTGATGATATGTTGGCAAAGTATATCAATTTGGCAAGTTAAGATATTAGTTTTATGAATAGTTGGCAACTATGAATGCTCTATTCATCTCTGCAATACTGAAAAGAGCACTGGCTAAACTTTTTTTAATCTAGATTAGTCAATTCTTCATAGCTGGTACATTCCACTTAGCATATCACAATCATTTCTCTCCACATACAATTCTTTATGGAATTTCTCACAATCACAACACACAACCACTTTGATTCCACTTTTACTTCTCTGTTAAACCCTGTTAGAGTTGATATACTAGGGCTGTGTCCCCAACTCCAGTGGTACTAACTGCTTCAACCGTTCACTGTATTGCTGACATAGTTTGACAAAGCAAATTTTACTGCTACTACATTTTTTTCTAAACATACAAAGTACAACTGTTGCATTTCCCTGATGAATATTGAAAGCCACTCATTTTAACTATGGAACTCTCATGGTCTTTATAAACTAAAAAAACATCTTTATGTTTTATGCTTAAAAAGTATTTTATGTGATGCCACTCTAGGAGGTCTGTTTACTTTGCTATACTGTTTGGATACCATGGAAAAATGACAGCCATAATTTTTCACATTTTCTTAACCAAATCAAATCACACTTCAGAGTAGCTACCAATATGGCAGTTAGTGCAGAGGATTAAGCCTATGAGGTTTCCTGTGGTACAGGGTTTGATTCCCCGAGTCTTCATTTGCCTATTGTGTGGCCTTAAGCAAGTCACTTAACCAGGCAGTGCTTTGGTATAAATGGTCTTCTGGACCTCATGCCTAATAACTAGCTATGACTGTATGTTTACTGGAATGTCCAAACAATGTTTCTGGTTCTAAATGTTAAGTAGCTTCCAATTTACAATAACGATGTAAATTCAAGGCCTGAAGTAATGATGGTTATAAATGCAATGCCAAGTGGGAAACAGGTGACTGGCATTATGGCTCATCTCCACCTCAGGCAGAGTCTAGCATAGGCAGTTATGCACTAACCTTCAAGCAGCAGCAGAGCACCAAAAAATGACACTGCTTGGTCTTGTTTTCTAGCTAAAATTTCACTGCAATATAGTGACTAGTTATCCATAATTTCAAGGGAAATAAAATTAGGCAAATCAGTAAAATGCTACACTTATCTAAATCTTGTAACTTTTTTCTACGTAATGAAGCCAAATAAAAGTCATCCTGATCTTACTTCATAGTAGAATCTTGAAAACTCAAGCTAACTCTATCCACCAGAGGTCACTAAAGATGCAGGAAAACTACTGAAATGTTTTTCCTTTTGATAAAAGTGGAGAAAGACAAATAACTCTGTTGTAACACCAAGGGTGTAGATAGCCATATTCTTTGTACCCTACTAAGTACATTTTTTTCTGGGCATCAATCAAATCAACATGGCTTTTTTGGTCATATTATGTCTACAACTATCTAAATGAATGTCTTTAATGACAGGTGCAATATTGCTAATCTAAAAACAATATTTTTAGTAGTTTTAGGGGTTAGGGCAAACTGCTGAAAATGATACTTACATTTATTAAGTGCTTGGGGGCAGCATTTTAAGAGCTATGTCCATTTTTAAGTGACAAGTGTCCAAAGAGGGGTAGCACTAGGACCTTGTGAGTACAAAATGGAAATTGCTTGCTACATCCTTGTGTAACACGACTTACAAATGATAGCTTGAATAATTAAACTGGCACTTTGAGCTAATTCTGAAAAGCAGTAATGCTGCTACTACAATTTCTTTAAGAATGCCAGTGTGTTTAATAAAAAAAAATAATAATAATAAGGCAAACTGCTTCTCCTTCAGATCAGATTTCCAAGTTTTTTTTTTTTTTAATTTGAAATGCAGCACTGATGTACTCTATTTTATGAGCAAGCCTGTTAGGGTACATCATTTATAATACAAAGATAAAGAAGTGATGAAATCAGCACCACTCTTCCAGAACTTTGGTTTATGTTCTTTTCTTACTGCCCGCTTGTATACCTGAAGTTATGTTCCTTCTTTGAAATGCTGAAGCTCAAATGTATGCTGTTCTACAGAGTGCACTCCCAATGCCCCTGGCCAGTTGGTGCTATGAAATCAGCAAGTTAATTCCTTCACAGCTATAAAATTTTCCCGTTCTGCTGGCTATTTTCTTGCAAACACAAATAGCTGTCCTTGAGCACCAAATTATGGCTGCCCTATTCAGCTCATGATGCTGGCAACCAAGTAACAGTCTGATTAAGCGACTAACCATTTTTTTTTTTAATTTGTATTTTGTTTACTGTGGTTGCAGTCCAATTACAAATGTCCAATTCTAGGCAATGCCTGGATGAATATAATCACACGCACAGAGAAAGTGAACACTCTATATTGTACATAAAATAAGAAAATATGGACAGGAGAAATAATATAACACCTGGCCATATAGTACTGCCAAGGGAAAAAAGTGTTATTTATAACTGTGGAGTGACGTACAACATGTATAATCATGTGTTACAAAAGGAAAGAAAGGAGAAGGCTAAAGGAGAGGATGAGATGTTAAATATGGAGTTAATGTTACGTGATGTGGCCCAGTTGATTGCATTTAAACTGAGATTCATTGTGGAGAAATGTTTTTAAGTCTGACCTAAATTTGGAGTAGGTGAACTGGTCTTAATGGGAGGGGTCTGCAGTGAGATTAGCAGTTTATAGGCCTAAATGTTTCAGCTTGTAAGAGTTTGAAAATATGAGAAACCACAAAATGTTTTGCCCATTGTTTAGTTCTAGGTGGGTAAAGAAGTGGTACTGGTATTCCTGCAAGGGGAAAATTGTAATGAACCAACATATTTTACTTGTGATGGTTTACAAGCTAGTGTTTTTCTTGGAGGCTGAGACAAACAGGACATCTCCATTATCTGTTCCAAATCTACCTGGATGGGCAGATAGAAAGATTTTTTTCTGGCACATAAAAGAAGGGCTTTAACTTTGTTTCGATTTGATCTATGCCAGTCTGAAGGTTCAGGGTCTGGTCCAGCCACATACCAAAATATCTGAAAAGTATGATGTAGCCTGTATTGGTATGTTGTCAAGGTCTTTGATGTGGAGGGATTTTGAAGATTTTGAAAATTGTTGCTCAGTTCCAAAAAGCATACTTTTAGTTTTGGTGGGGTTAAGAAGCTTGTATTTGATTAGCCAGCTGTTAAAGGAGCATAGGTTATTTTCTAATTGGAAATTAATAAACTGTGACAGGGGCTAGAACTCAAAATGACCATGTCATTCACTAAAGAATCAAGGTTGCTGTGGAAGGACAGACGTGTCTCTGCTAATAAATTTTAATAAACGTATAGGGGCAAATGTAGAGCTTTGCGATACACCTTTTTTGCAGTGGTGCTACCCTTGTCATTCCTGTTTTAACCTTGAAATGACTGGGAGATAAGTCTTTGAGCCAGGCAAGGCAGTTGTATCAGAGTTTATATTCTAGTACTTCTCAGGAAGCAGGGAATGGTTGATAAGTAGTACCTATAAAGACAGCTCTTGTATATCTGAAAGCTGGTATCACTAAATGGGGTCCCAGGATGCAAGTCTACAACAATTGTTTTTAATAGTTTTAGATGTTACTCTGTGAATCACGTTTATTTCTTAATTCATACTGCAAGAAACATTCAAATAGGATGGAAGGTATATACAAAGGAAACTGGAAGGAATCAGAGGCCTCAAACAAACACGATAACATTTAATGGCATTATTCTTCAACTTATTATCGCACATAATATAGCACTATAACTTTTTCAATTTTAAAAGGAGCACATATAAAATCATATAAAGCACACTGCAAAGACTATAACTTGGAAAAGAAAAGGAGGGGAAAGAATAAAACAATACAAGATATTACAGATGCACCATCTCGGACAAAATTTTATTCTAGTCCACAAAAACAACTTTTAGTGAGGTCATTACTGTTCTCTTGGATCAGCACATAATTCTTAACTCGCTTATTTGGATTATTATATAAATTAATATATAGATTTAGCAAGTTTTTCTACATTTTAACAAGGGCTCTTCCAACACTGAATATTTAATTAACGCATAACACAGCAGAATTGACTATTTCAGCAACACTCCAATCACTGTAGCAACGGTTGCCTAATAATTCGATATTTGCAGCTGTAGTGTATGTGAAACATGAATATTTTGCAAACTTTTCTTTAAGCTGTTCAAAAGAAAGGTTTTGCTTCTTCTTCTGCCGGCTTTTCCTGGTTAGGGGTCGCCACAGCGGATCACCTGTCCGCTCATGATTGTCAGTGGAGTTTTATGGCGTCGAGTTGCCAGCCCGACGCTCAACCTTCCACAGAAGGGGCACGCACACATGCACTCATGCCTAGGGCCAATTTAGTGTCCAATCCACCTACAGAATGTTTTTGGGATGTGGGAGGAAACCGGAGCACTCGGAGGAAACCCACACGACCACAGGGAGGACATGCAGACTCTGTACAGAAGCCACCCCAGCCAAGGATTGAACCGGAGAACCTCTTGCTGTGAGGCGGCAACGTTAACTGCTGCACCAATGCGGCTGCCCAAAAGAAAGGCTTTTACTGCTCTTACTAAAATCTGAGGTTATTTACCAGCATATTAACAGTACCACTTGATTGTCTATCTAATCTTTTAATATAGTGTAACAATAATAAAAAATATATTCCACATAAAATGTAGCGTTATGTACAATATTAACATTAAAAATTGGATGACTAGAGAAAGATTCTTTGCACTAATTACCTAAATTATTAAAGAAATGATGCATATCTTTGAACAAAGTTGATTTTTGTACATTAGCATCAAATCCAGAAAATGACAGTGTTTCTTCCTAGCATGACTCCACTAGCAAATACATTATATTTGTTAGGACTGCCTCAAAATCAAAGATTTTATGATACAGCAGAGAAGGTCCATCTCTTACTCTTGAAGTAATATGATGGTGTGGTTTAAAAGGGAAGAAATGGAAATTCAAAACTATCTTATCCTGATTTGTTTCTTTTTTTAATGATTCAAAAACAGATAATAACAATAAAAAATTGCTTGTCTCAGCAGGAATAAAAACTGTATTCTAATCTTCATTTAGTTGTTTATTTGTGTAATATTTCACAAAAGACTCTGTCATTATATCTGGTTGAATCACATGCATAGCCAACAATTAGTACATGAACTACAATTAACATTCTAGAATGGTAGCACAGGCAAAGAAAACATCCATCACATTATAAAACTGTGGATCACTGAACTCAATATAGACAGCTTCAGTGGCATACAGTGATAAAGCCCAAAAACTATGGCCCAAGTGATCCATATTCAATTAATGCCTCAGGCACCTGACAGTCTCAACAGGGGAAAATTTGTGTGCCCATCCTGAGGGGCAGGGGCAGATTCAGACGTACTGCTGCTAACCCTTTGTAAGAGGGGCAACAGACACAAAATCTGGCTGGGGATGGAGTGTTAGGCTCACCATGTCACTGTTTGGTGACAGCTTTCAACAAAGGTGTGCTGGAGCATGTAGTTGCAAAAGCAAAGGCCTTTATTCCTCTGCAGTAAAGCAGACTGCAATACCCTTACCTACTGGGTGTGGTTAGGCTACTGCAACACCCATGTAGTGTTAGAGCCACAGAGCTCCTGTTCAGCTGCCTGAATGACTACCATGCAGACAGTTCTAGCCTTGAATGCCTTCTCAGTGTTGTGGGGAATGAAGAAGCCATGCCCAACTAGGGGAAGCTCAATGACTGGCAGGCATGGGGAAAATAGATTTTTCATGTCTACAGATTTGCTTAGCAGTGATAACTAGGTGAACTGTACAAGAATCAAGTTTATATTTATTTATCAAGTACAATACAGGACAAGGGGAAAACATTACAATTATGGGCACTACAAATCAAAACCATCATTTTTACTTTTTGAAAAATAAAAAAAATCACATTGCTTGAGTAAACCTGTAAATTAAGATGCTGTATAAAACATGAGAATGTGCCTCCACCATGTTTTCTGTTTACACCAAGTAGTAAATACATCACAGCTGGTAGACAGGCAAGCATCTTCATACTGATCATGTGTCCCATCAGCTGATGTCCATGAACTCAATTTTCATATGTAAGTACTAGGCTAGCTGTCCTTGTGGGCCATTTTAACACTAGCCAGTTTCCCTCAAGGGTGAGAATCAAACTCTGTACCTTGCATCTGTGAGGTAAATACCTTAACCATTATGCCAACCTCAAGCCCATGTTCAGCTACCGGTATGATAGCTGTAACAGTCATTTATCCTGTTGCTTGGATGTGCTGCTTCTTCACAGACTCACACAGAATGTCTCAAATCAATGTACAGACACAGAGAGCTTTGTGACAGGAATATGGGGGTCACTGCTTTACAATGTGAAATACAGATCTTAACTACCAAGCAATGGAAATCAATTAAACAAGTTTCACACAAGTCGTGTCCCCCAAGAAGCACAGCTGCATAAGGGATGCAAGATCCTTCAGTTATGGCCTGCCTCCCATTAGGCCATGGTCCCTTCACTGATGTGGCAAGATTCAAGACATAGGGAACATTTCATACCAATGTCAGGTAGAAAGGAGGTGAAATGCAGGGCACCTCCTAATAACGCATTTTCAGGAGTGTATCATCAGAGATCACAAGCAAAACATAAAATCCCACATTACTACTCTTACAATGATAAGCAGGTAACAGTATCCCCCAAAATGTTAAGGGTGAAATGAAAGTTGTGAGGCCATCCATAATGCAAACATACGCCTACATAACTGTAAGCATACTAGTATCTCAAAGGTAAAAGGGTAGAGAACAAAATAAATTATATTCCTGCCCAACTCTAACCTCTCCAAAGGAATACAAAACAACACAAAATGAGTTTTTAGCTTCACCTCTCCCTTCATCATGTAATGTTCTGTCTTGCTGTAACAAAAGAAAGAGCTATAATTTCCAGACACAGCACCTACTCCATACTGTTCCCACAAAGACTGACAGGCATCCTCACTACTTTCAAAGTGCAGGGACTCAGACTGGCTTAGCACATGGATTTGTCATTCCCTGGCCAGGGTATAGTTCCTCCTACAGGCCCTGTTAATTATTCTTTTGCCTGTCCACTAAATGCTGCCTTGCTGAATAATTCCCTAAAATCTGTCCATCTCTATTATCAACATGGAATGAAACACTTGCAATACATTTAACAATGGCACGCAAACAACAATTAACACTATTAATGGCCCATTACTGACAAAAGATGAAATGACATACCATGTTAATGAGATGTGAAACTACCGTTGTGCCTCATATGCTAACACGGTGTAAACAAAACCTGTGCTACATCAGTGCATCTCAGTGTTTATGGTTTGATTTTAAGTTTAACATATATGGAAAATTTACTTTAAAATTCCTTCAAACAGCATGCCACATAATATAACCTAACCTGTATTGGTGTATTCCAATCCTTTCTTCAATTGTTTTGTTAAAACATTTATAAACATCTGGAAGACCACTCTTCAACAACAGTGTACTGTTATATTGTAAATATTGTTCAGCAAATTATTCAGCTACACTAGCTGTGATAAGAATAAAGAGGCTAGTTGCTACTTTTAAATTATTGCACATGGAATAACACAAAACATATCTGTACACATTTCTTTTTTTTATAATAAACTGTGTTGTGTAAAAAATAGAAGACATTAAGCTATGAGCAATGTTAACCTGCAGACAAAATAGTAAGCCGAATTTTTGTCTATTCATTCAGGTGGCTGGTAAGGACGATGTTAAAGCTCCCACAGGACTTTTCAAAAGCACAAACCCCCAAATCTAATAAAACAAGATGCCACATTCAAACTCACACACAAATACAAAAACAGGTTAATTTGGCTCAGTTACTGCACTTTCCTATTTGCAGAGCACCTCATCTGAAGTTAAGGTAAATAACAGCAAATGTCTAGCTCATTCCTCTTTCTGTGCCCAGCCAAGTCAATTTCGATAAACAAGCAGTTATGTAAATAATGTGGTTCCATAAGAAAGGACACATGAAAAGTCAGTAAAATATAGTTTTGTTAAACTCAGTACATCAGGTTATCTTAAAACAGTACCATTATTTGTAAAAGGGTCAATGTGCTCATTGACTGAAATTTCCAACAGGAGTGCAACAGACTACAATTAAAACCCACATATACTTTCAAAGCACTTTGGGAGATTAAAATACTAATATATATCAAGTGGTAAAATGGTACCATAACCTGTCAAGCACATACAAAGCTATATTTGCTTTATTTTTATTTCACAGATTATCAGATAATGGAACACTGCCTCCATTTTGAACAGTTGTCTTCCCATGAAAACTATTATAAGATTTAGCAGTCTTAAAAAATGCAAACACAGTCCTACACAGGAAATAATTACATTCATAGTAATCCTTTACTTCTGTAATAAAATGGTATTACTACTACGTTTGGTAAAATGTCAAAAACAGGGCTGTTATTAGCAAGCATTTTTAAGTTTACGGACTTTTACAGTGCAAGCTGTGTAACAGAAAAAATAAAACTGTAAAACAAAATCACTTATTTATTCTGTTTGGCATTTCACAAAAAGAAAGTCCCTCCTTACCAAATGACTGATAATTGTCTTGTTATTGTGGGATTTCCTTTCCAACTGGCATAGCTTTGAAGTTGTGAGAACACTGCATGTAATGACATTTTTGGTTGCAAGGGCAACTTCATTATCACACACACTGCATTTTCTAAGGTTGGGAAGTCTGGCAGAACAAGGTGTCATAAAGCACACCAACAAGCAGTCATCACACTTCATTTAGACTGCATTTCTAGCGTATGAAGTCTGTGGCTAACAAATATATAAACAAACCTCTTGTAAATGCAGCGAAACCGGCGACATTTTTATTCTCATAACCCAAACACAATGTGCAAAGAATAGCATGTTGGTATAACTCACTAGGGCAACATCATGATTCTAGTGATGAAAATACAAAACAAAATTATCTACTGCCAGGAAAAAAAGGACAACGATAAAAGAGAGAAATGCTGCACTGGTCCACTGAGAAAACAAGCATGCAGGTGATGTGATACATTTTTACCTTATATCCCAATAAAACACAATTACTTCTGTGACTCATGAAAAGGCAGGTGGGAAATCAACGAAATTTCTATAATTCTTAGATGTCAGTGCATTTCAGCCGTCTCCTCCAGTAAGTCTGCTCATTTAAAGGTACTTTTATAAGCAATGATTCAAATCATGCAATTAAGATTGTCATCATCCATAATGTTGATGTAGGCATTTAAAAAGTGCATGCTATGTTAAGTTAAAATGCACTAAGGACAGCTACGGTAGTAGCAGATGATGGTCAATTGACAAAGTTCCCCATAAAACATTTACAAGAAAAAAAAATCTGAATTTCTATCATTTTAAATACAGATACCACAAACTATATTTTAATTACTGAAAAAAAACCCCACCAACAATTCAGTTAAATCAGAAACATAAGGCAAGCTTCTCTCAGTAGCATCAAAATGTGCAAACTTGAGAGATGTACTTAAGAAAAAAAAAGTTTTGTCTTCTGGAGATGCACTCTAGCCCTCACAGGTCTACTTATAATTCATAGAAATATTCCAATTTGCAAACGACATAAATCACTACTTTTTTTTTTTTTTACATATACTCTAATTAACCCTTAGCTTAGTTTAGCATTACCTTCTCCATTACAGGCAGGCCAATTTCCCATGATTACAGTTCCCTTTTAACATTTCTTAGAAGCTGTAATAGTACGTATTTTCTAACATATCAGAATTAATGCTCAGCACTGCTAAATGTTTAATGAATCCATATTTGACCCATGCAACCTACATTCTGACATCTTATCCAGCGTAAAACTCGACAAATTCTCTGCATGTGACTATGTAAAACTAACATTATTATTTTAGATGATTTTTATGAAATGTATGTAATGGAAAATATTCTTTTTGTCAGGATCATGCTTGAAAGGACCTATTCTGGCTCAGAGCATCTAAGTAGTTAACCACTGTAAATAAATAAAATAAATTTAAACATCAAATTAAAACTATAAGCTTGCTTAGAAATCAGTGACATCAACAAATGTTTGCTTAAGTTACTATGGAAAGTAGTACAAATGCCTGAAGTTCAGACACTGAATGCAGTCTGGTCTGGAGTCTTGTTTTATATATCTAAGACCTTTCCTATGTCAAGAGTACGTACAGTGCTTTACCCTTCTTTTACTCTGTTGTTGACAAGTAACACGTACGTGTGTGTGTGTGTGTGTAGCAACAATTTTTCGGTTGTAATGGGCCACTGATGTTTAAGAAGAAATTAAAGCAAATTTAAATACATACATACATACACACAAACACACATATATATGTGTGTGTGTTTTCTGCCTGCAGTGGTACAATGGTCTTTTACTCTTCCATTCACAAATGTTTGCTATAGACAAAATCAGGAGACCACCACCACAAATGTTTGCTACAGACAAAATCAGAAGACCACCACCACAAAAACATCTGGCACAGTTTTAGTGAAACAGAATGGGGGATGATAAGTATCAATGAATGAAAAATAAATAAATAAAGCCACTAACTATGAAAACAGAAGTCTTCAGCATTCATAGTAGCATTTGTCAAAGATTAATAGAATGAAACATTGGGCTACTAATATTCTAGTGCTTTGCATGCCTTTTCATTAGGACTGCATATAATACAATTACATTTAGCTAATTTGTTTAATCAAAGAGCAATGCTGATGCTTGTTTAGTCAAAACAATCTGTTGCACGACTAACCATTACAGAGTTACAGTCTGACTGGGAAAATAATGCCTGGTCAAACAAAAGTGCCACTGAATTAAAAAAATAATCATTTCCATTACAAATCAGAGCAGATCATAAACCAGAAAATGTGAGGGACAGCACAAGATGAGATATAACTTAGAAAAAAAAGCAATGCTAAAAACAGCCATGCTAATACATGAATGCATGCCAAATACAGAGTTTTCTGTCTTAATGTTAAAATATATCTAAGTCCTAAGCCCATGCCCCATGGTAATCACCTCTGAACATTAATGATGTAGTAAGAAGTTAGCACAGGTCTAAAAGCTCCAGATGGCAATTTATGTCATGCTTCCTTTCTTTTTATTTTATAATACTGCAGCTATGTGCACATAATGTTTTGCATTTTATAATTATATGCACATCATACCATCTTTTTTCTGTACCCACAACAAAACTATGAACTATTTATTCTCTAGTATACACATGAAAAGCTGCTCTTATGGACCCTGTCAATGCACAGTGAATCTTGCTTTCAAGGATTTGAACAGGGAGCTTTTAACCTTCCTTATTTTATTTAACCAAGGTATATTTCAAGACATTTAATCATTTAAACTTTTATGTAATACTAAATACAGACATCTGGAAGTGAAAACAAGAAAAATGGTTATGTCCCAACTGATACACACACAACACAAGTCAGAAAGAACTACGGCAGAATGCAAAAATGTGAATACACTAACTACAATTCTCATATATAATTAGAAATAAATCTACCACACACTTTTAAATACAAGTTTAACCAAGTTTGCCAATTATTGTACACAGAATGGCAGTACATAATATTTCAGTCAAACAACTGCAGAACTACTGTCTCGTTTGGAGTTTATAACACAGTCTGTTACCCCACACAGCACCAGACAAACTTCAGCGATGTGCAAAGGAAATGTTCTACAAAGTGGTACTCTCAAGCAGGAAACTGATAATCGATAACATTATCAACCAAACATTAAAAAAGTAACACCGATAAAGGTAAAACAAAAAAAACAAAAATTACTCCTGAGTTGTACATGCCTTTGAATTCACTCTCTCAATACATACCGCACTGTAATAATTTAATTATGGGAATCTTTAATGCAGCACATGCAAAATTGTGTTTACTAGTGACAAGCTATTTCTTTAAAAGAATATAGCTCACTTGGTAACAGAGATGCTTGATTCTTCAGTTTAACATTCTTATTCCCATGCTGTGCCCACTATGAAAAACATAAATTAAACTCGCTGGCTTCAAAGCTGTTCTGTTTGCTCACCATGAGAAATCTATCAAATGCACTGATCCAGTACTCAAGTTTTTTTTTTTTTTTTTTAATAATTTATGATTTCCATTTGACCTAAATCACTAAAAATAGCGATCAGTTGTCAATACAGCTGTATCAGCATATGAAAAATGAAAATTAACTGAATTTCGTGTTTATGTCCTCTGAAATGTCTTGACTATTTTTTTTTTCTGTAGACTGAGCTGCACCATTCGACAAACTTCTGATTCAACACACAGGACATTCACCTTTTTCTTTCTTTTTTTCCTGAAAACAAATCTCACATTAAGATGCAGCCAACTCCAATTTCTCAATGGTAAAATGTGTGTTAAAAGATCACAGTATGACACACAACTGCACATACTATATTCAAAAATAACGTTTTAATGTAATAATCTACTTCTGTCTAGCAACGCAGGCTGTGGGTTACATTACTCTAACATGCACATCTGTATCAGAGAGTACTTGGAAGTCTTTATAAGACTTGCTTTTTACACATCACTGTGGTCATGTATGATAAAACTGGGCAGAAATTCACCCAAAAGGAATTAACCTTCACATGCTCTTAGATCATGGAATTAAACCTCTATCAGATGTTCTTGTACCTGGAAAATCATAAAATTAATTACTGGGATTTTAGCCATGTTTTTAATTGACCCATTAACAGACCTCATGTGCTACACACAATAACTTCAACATTACATAAGCATATAGCTTACATCCTGAGTTTACAGATACTAAAAGCAGACCTACAGGCACTGCTTTTGTGAAGCCTAAATCTCATGTACACAATTTGCTCTGGCACAACATCTGTGTCTGAAGCACAAATACACAGAAGCACATAAAAATAAATGTTACTGTGCTACGCAAATGACTAGCAAGTCAAATATGAAAAAGTTATGCTCTTATTTTATTAATCCAAGAAATTAGGCCACATATGTCAGATCATAACACAAGGCCATGTGTTCCTAGCGTCATATTTATTTGTGATCAACCCACAACTAGTTACGTAAACTAGCTGAATATATCACAGAAATGTCTAGGTACCACTGTCACAATGCTGGCTAACAATGAATGTAATGGAAAACATATGCAGTGCCTTTGCTAACTAACTTTCCTCATTTTGAAACATTTCAACAAATGTATTTTCTCCCCAAAACGAAAAGTGATGGAGTTTGCTTGGCAAAGACAATGAACTGAAATTTCAAACAGAGGATATAAATCATCTGTTCCTGTCTTTTACAGGTTTCTATAGTTATTCACCATAGCCTTAGGGGGTGGAATGGTGCTGTAATTTTCCCAGAAACTCAAAAGTATAAATAAAATTGATACGTAGGTATATCATTTCACCAGAATGCATGTGGAATATATTAAGGCTGCATTCATGCAACATCTGAATATAATTCTTGATACCATACCTGATAATGGCTAGAAAATGCAAACAGGGCACCAGTCATATGCAACTGCCACATATTTACCATGTCCTGAACTCACTAATGCCTGCACA
This sequence comes from Protopterus annectens, assembly GCF_019279795.1. Lineage (NCBI taxonomy): Eukaryota > Metazoa > Chordata > Ceratodontiformes > Protopteridae > Protopterus > Protopterus annectens. Next base: position 86,597,055 of record NC_056729.1, on the reverse strand, counting down.
TTCATCAGCAGCGAGTGTTTTAACCACGCAGCTTGTATATTACATGCCAGACAGTATCACAAAATAATGAAATACAAAAATGTAAAACAAATTAGTCAGTTTCATGAAGAAACACATCTGCTGAGTTAGAAACCATGCAACTAGTAAAGCATCTTTTGTTGTTGTTCCTGTTTACTGATCTTAACATAGAAAGAATTCTGGAAGTGAATTTAACAGTGGTCACCTAGGCTGTACTTGGAAAACCATCAAAGGAAACAAGTTGCAACACAAAGAAGCTACACAGACTACAAGGCTCTAGTGGGGCTTGAATCCTCCAAAGTGCCTTAGAGACAGGAAAGTAGTTACAACCTGAGTCAATATAAATTCATTTCAGGAAAAAGTACAGTTTTGTACCTACCATAAATGTAGATGTTAGAGGATCCACATTGCTGCAGTCATAACCTGTGGGTAGTCCGCTGTCCTCGGTCGGCCCGAATACCAAAGTGTTAGGCTGGCGTCGGTCATGGTCGCTCAGATCTGACGTCAGTACGCAGTGGTACTAAAGCGCATGACCGACGCCATATCCTCAGTCTTTCTTGCCCCAGATGTCAGAAGGCCTAAAAAGAAAAGGCCATAGCCAAAAATAGAAAATACCCAACCACCAATATAGAAAAAGTAATCACCCCAAAAACAACACAGCAACCCCAAACTACAGAGGGGGAGGAGGGAGGGAAAATTGGACTGCAGCAATGTGGATCCTCGAACATCTACATTTATGGTAGGTACAAAACTGTACTATGTTCTTCGTCTCACATTGCTGCAGTCATAACCTGTGGGTAGAATCCCAAAGCAAAGGTAAAGGGAGGCTGGCAAACTAAATAGCATTAGGAGCTGCTAACATGCCCTGTAAAACTGCAGTGGCAAACCCAGCCCTAGACTTGGAATAAAGAGGGAGATGGTAATGTTTAGTAAAAGTGTGCACTGAACTCCAAGTAGCTGCCTCCAAAATATCCTTAGTAGCTACCCCTTAAAAGGCAGTAGAAGTGGCAGTAGCCCTAGTGGAATGAGGTCTGATCCCAGCCGAACATCCTTTCCATGATGAGAATAACAAAAAGCAATACAATGGCCAATCCACTTAGAAATAGTTTGCTTTGAAACAGCTTTCCTTGTGAACCCAAAGCAAAAGAAATGAATAACTGTTGAGTCTGCCTGAACCCTTTAGTTCTGCTCAAATAATAGCGTAACTGCCTGTGAATATCCAAAGAATGCAAAATTTTTCCCCTTATTTTGGAGATCAGCATAAAAAGTAGGCAAATGAATAGATTGGTTTAAGGCCACATTAGAAACAACTTTAGGCATAAAAGTAGGGTTAGTACGCAGGATACCCTATCCTTATGGAATATCAGGAAGGGTTCAACTGCCATGAGAGCCTGTAATTCAGATACCCTCCTAGCAGACGTAATGGCCAACAAAAAAGCAGTCTTCCAAGACAAAAACTTCAACTCAGATGTAGCTGCAGGTTCAAAAGGAGGTAAAGTAAGCTTTTCCAACACAAAATTGAGATCCCAGGAAGGAGTAGGAGCTCTATGGGGGTCTTATGTTCTTTGCCCCTCTAAGAAATTGCTTAAACAAAGGGTGAGAAAATAAAGGTGGGTCACAATCATAGTGAGCAGAAATGGCTGCAGCATGAACTTTCACGGAGGAGAAAGACAAACCCTTGTCTAATAATTCTGTAAGGTACTGTAGTGTAACACTCAAATTAGGCACTGAAACATCAAAGCTCTTTGCTGTGCTCCAAAGAAAAAATCTCCTCCATTTATCAGCATAAACTTTCCTAGTACTAGGTCGTCTGGCTTCCAAAATGACATTCAAAACTTGTTGAGGAAGCTGCGACCCCCCAGGGTCTAAAACAGAATATGCCAGGCTGTCAGATGCAGGGACTGTACCCTGACATTGAGGAAATGATTGCTTGCCTGGGACAAAAGGTGTGGAATTGGTGGCAAAGGCCAAGGAGGCTCCTGTACTAAACTCCTCAGCAGAGGATACCAGTGCTGACGTGGCCAATCTGGAGCTATTAGAATCATGCAAGGCTTGTCCTGTCTGACCTTCAAGAGCACCTTTGAAAGGAGAGGCAGAGGAGGAAAAGCATAGACGTGAAGGTTGTTCCAACTGAAAGATAGAGCATCCACTTTCCAAGCTTTTGGGTGAAACATCTTTGTGCAAAATTTTGGCAGTTGGAAATTTAGTGGAGAAGCGAACAGATCTATGTCTGGAGTTCCCCAAGCCACTGTCAACTGTAGAAATACATGAGGATCCAATTTCCACTCGTGGGGATCCACCATCTGTCTGCTCAAAACATCTGCTAAGGAGTTCTGTGCTCCTGGCAGAAACCTTGCTTGAAGAGTGATGTGCAAACTCAGAGCAGTCTCCCACAAAATCATAGCCTGTCTGCAAAGAGGGTACAAATGGGTTCCCCCCTGCTTGTTGATGTACCACATGACTGTTGTATTGTCTGTTTGAATCAACACCTGTCCCGGTTGAAGTAGATCCTTGAAAGCCATCAGTGCAAATTGGACTGCTAACATCTCCTTCATGTTGATATGCAAATGCTGTAGTCTGGGAGGCCACGTGTCTTGAATCCATTTCCCATTGAAGTGTGCTCCCAAGCCATGTCTGAGGCATCTGTCGTTAAGATCTGACTCGCCTCTGGTCGGGTCACAGAGAGTCCCTTGTTTAGGTGACATTCCTGAGCCCACCACAAAAATTCCTTTTGGATGCAAGGTATTATCTGAATGACAGTGTCCAAATCGTGGCAGTGTTGAGTCCATACACTTTTGAGATACCATTGTAGCTTCCTCATATGCAGTTTGGCATTGGGAAGTACCAGAATACAAGATGCCATGAACCCCAAGGCTTGAAGGACTGTCCTTGCAGTCAGCCTGGACAGAAGGGATAATTTCTGGAAGTATAGGGGAAGATTTCTTTGTTTGTCCGGGGTCAGAAAAGCCATCTGAGAGGCTGTATTCAGTCTCACACCCAGAAAGCACATGTCCTGAGAGGGTACTAGACTGGACTTTGTTTCATTCACAGAATACCCTAGGCACCTTAAAACTGCCATGACATACTGTAGATGCTGAAGTAACTTGACTTTGTCTTGAGCAAGAATCAGGCAATCGTCCAGATAAGGATAAATTTGTATTCCTCTTAGTCTTAAGAAGGCTATCACAGGAGCCAGAACCTTTGTGAACACCCTGAGCGCAGTAGATAAGCCAAAGGGCAATGCAGAGAACTGATAATGAAAAGTACCAGCCCGAAAACGCAGGAACTTCCTGCAGCTGGGCCTGATAGGAATGTGAAGATAAGCCTCTTTGAGATCCAGAGTTACCATCCAGTGATCTTTGCCTAGCAGAGGCAGAAGTTGCTGCAAAGTTAACATCTTGAACTTTGGAATGTCTAGGTATGTATTGAGAATGGACAAATCCAGAATTGGCCTCCAAGTGTTTCCTTTCTTTGGCACAAGGAACAGGCGAGAATAAAATCCTAGGCCTACTTCTGACGGAGGTACCACCTGGATAGCCCCCATTTGTAAAAGTAAAGAAATCTGTGTGTGAGCCTCCAGCCTTTGCTGAGGAGGTACGTCCGGCATGCCTTTGAAAGGAGGCAAGGTGTGAAAATAAAACTTGTAGCCTCGATTTATAATGTCCAACACCCATTTGTCCTGGGTGACCAAAAGCTAATTTTGCTTGAAAAGTGCCAACTTTCCTCCTAGAGGAGCTGCCAGACAGGAGGAATCTGGCAGCTGGAGATACAGGTCATTGGGTCTGTTTACGAAAAGGCTGACCCCTGCCCTCACCAGAAGATTGTGCAGGAGAACTCCACGTCCTAGGCCTGAAAGAACCCTGAGCATGAGCTCTGCCCCTACCATGTCTAGATCTGCTCTTAGACTGAAAATCAGAAGAAGGATAAGCCCATCCTTTTGCAGGCCAATTTCTGCTAAACTTAGGGGGCTGCACTTGTAAAAATTCCTTAACTGTCTGCATGGACTTAGCTTTGTCTTCCATTTTCTTCAAAACTGACTCCACAGGAGAACCAAAAAGAACTTCAGATTGAAGGGGAGCATCCAAAATTCGAGCTTTAACATGCTCTGACAAATTTTGATCCTTAAGCCAGGCGTGCCTATGAATAACTGAACCAGTGGCAGCCACCCTGGAAGAAGCCTGAAGAACATCAAAGCCACACTGCAAGGAATGCTTACCAACCTGATCAGAGGCATGAACTAAGTCCTGCAATTCCTTACACTCAATACCCTCAGCTAGAGCATCCACCTTAGATTTCAACTGGCTTAACAGAAAATTCTGATACTTCAGCATATGAAACTGGCAATTTAAAGCCCTCATAGCTAGCGTGGAGGAGGTATACACCTTTTTACCCCACCTATCCAAAGCTCTAGAATCTTTATCCAGAGGTACCGGATTCTTAACTACAGAAGCCCTGACACCCTTAGGTCCCTGACTAATAGTTTCCGGGTCAGCTCTAGGACTCTTATATAAATATTTGTGAGCCTCTGGAACTCTGTAATACCTGTCTGGCTTGACAGGGGCAGGGGGTAAAGAATCAGGATTAAGGGAAGCTTCAGAAAACACATCCTGAACAACATCCAAAACAGGGGGAATAGCCAAGGGCCTATGTTGTGGTAAAAACAAAAATTCCCTAAGCCTCTTACGAGAATCTGAAAAATCCTGACCTTCCCACTTAAAATGCTCCCTCATGGAGTGCAGGGTTTCAGAAAAGGAAAAATCCTCTGGAGGAGAAGCAGAAGGACAGGAATACTCTGCATCTGAATAAGAATAGGGAGGAAAATCCTGAATGTCCTCAGCAGAAGACTCAGAGTAATCTGAGCAATGCTCCAATCCTTCCACCTCTGTCTCCACCCTAGGCCTCTTATCTGGAGGAGGCATAGAACCTCTGATTAAAGTAATCAAATCCTCTGCCATTTTCAGCATATGTTTTTTAGGAACAGAGCCCGAAGAACTAGGGCTGATGCCTGTGCCAGAAAGACCAGGTCTAGCTTTAGAAGGGGCTTTAGTAACAGAAGTAGAAGGCCTAACCACCTTATGTAAAGCAGGAACTACAGAAACTTGAGAGGCCCCCTCGGCCTGACCTAACTCCTGAGAGGCCAATTCCTGTAGGATTAAAGGCTCCCCCTGTGATTCAGCTGAAACCTCGGCTGGATCCACAGATTCAACCGTAGTTTCCATAGAACCGGCGTCCGCAACGGACGACTCATCCTGCTTAGACTTTAACGATTTATCTTTTCGCTTCTTAGCGGTAGCGGGCGTCGGAGGATCCGACGGCATGTTGTAATTACATCGCTTACCGAAAACAAGTCTAGCACAATCTAACCTGCGTTTAATGGTGCACTTATTAAATGTAGCGCAAAAGCGACACCCGACTACGTGCTCAGGCCCCAAGCAAGGAATACAGAGAGAGTGGTAGTCCCTATGAGGTATCTGTTTCCCACAAGAAATACAATTATTAACTTTTTCTGACATCCGGATTTAACTGAGGCAAGAAAAGACAAAAATATTCCCCAACGGGGTACTTAGCCCAACTTGGTCTTCGGTCTGAAACTCAGAATACGAAAATTTCAGGACGCCGAACGGCACTTGCAAACGCTGCTTCTGCTTTGGACCATGCGGCAAGAAAGACTGAGGATATGGCGTCGGTCATGCGCTTTAGTACCACTGCGTACTGACGTCAGATCTGAGCGACCATGACCGACGCCAGCCTAACACTTTGGTATTCGGGCTGACCGAGGACAGCGGACTACCCACAGGTTATGACTGCAGCAATGTGAGACGAAGAACATCTATTTTTTCTTCCTTAGTGTGTATCCTAAAAGGACAAAAATAAGGAAATGAAGAGGAGGAATATGACACCTGGAGACTTTCAAACAACCCACAGATACAAACTTAGTACATACAGTAAGAAATCATTTTTCTTAAAAGCCACAATTGGTAGATGGCGGAAGGTACATTTAAGGCAGGGGTGTATGTATCTAGACATACTCTTTCTACTCTACCAAATACAATTTTCTATGCATTACTTAGAGAAACCACAGCTTTTTTAGGCCATACTATGTCTACAACTTTATAAATTAATGCCTCCAATAAGGGTTCCATAGACTGAAAAAATACCTGTTCAATGGTTTTAGAGGGAAAGTGATACAAACATATGTTGAGTGCTGGGGTACTTCAGTTTTTAACACTATATTCCCTGGCTTTACCCCTACACTTAGGAAAGACATTATGAAGTACTTCTGCATCTCAAACACTGGTGGCATGAACAAAAAACTGTACAGAATGCAAAAAATGTATGACTATATGTAAAAATATTCTGTTACACCTAAATGGAAAGAGGAAGAGAGCCAAGAGTACTTATGGCTTACTGTGCTACAGTAAATAAGTAGACAGGGAAAGGGGCTCTACAGGTGGGTCAAGGGACCATCTCCTAGTGACACTGAATATGTGCATGTGTACTATTGCTTCTTTTATCCTCTTACTTAAAATTAATTCTTACGTCAGTTTATATCCTTTTACTTTAGTGTTAGATGAATCAATTGTCAATACAGAGGTTTTCACTACAACTATTTAATGTTTGCTGTTTTATCTCCAATTATCCTTTTCAGGCATTAAAGACAGTCTCTCATCATCTTACATTCCTTCACCTCTCCCCTCATATTACATGCATCAGTTAACTGCACCCATTAAACTGACAAATCCATTGCCTCCAACCCCCACTCTATGCTATCACACTTATTAGCCAACTTGCTATACACAACAGTGTCTTGCATCAGTGTGTGGATATTCTTCCTTGTGAAAAGGAATAGATCTGTGACTCACTCTAGCTTAATAACTACTATTACTACAGCCAAAAACTTACCTTTGTAGCCTTAGGACACAGCCAAATGTCACATATTGTGTTATTCCTCCTATTAACAATTACAGTGTAACATTCACTGTAGTAACAATTTAAACACTGTAATAAATTCAAGCCTAGCGATACTTGCATACAATGTAACCTGTCAGTGTCTATACTTTGTATATGCAGACAGGCTTTATTACATAAACAGCACGTACTGGAATCGAGCTTTTCTCCTGGGTCTCATCTCTCATAAATGGGTACTGCCCAGCTAGACTTAACTGATAAACAAAATAAGTAGTTTCATACAGTTCTTTAAAACTTAAAAAGTTACAAACATCTAAGCAAGTGTTAAAACAGAAATACACAACTAGGTTAGCATGGCTGAAGATGAATTTTCACACCACAGGAACATGAACTTTGAAGGCACATACTGACTGCTGTAAAAATACTGTCCTCCTATTTAATGGATGAGCTCATGGATCCAGTTAATCAAGAAAATGCCACACTGCAGGCCTTAGATTAATGTTCTATCTTCATTAACAGTGGACTTGTGTGTATTAGAAACAGCTACATTTACTGCCATAAAGCTATTTCTCTTCTAGTGTGCTACACTTTATATTAAAAAAAAATTGTTTAATAATAACCTTACAGAGCATGCTAAATAACTGCTCATATAATATTTAAATACATCTACTACAACCGAAACTAGAACAGCCACTAGAATGCAGTTTTACATGGTCAGCATCCTTACTCATGAAAACATTCCCTCTCTCACTTTTCCTAAATTATTTTTAAATAATGTCCATTTGGAATTAGTGTCATTCATAGAATTTTCAAGGCTATAATCTATTGGCCTTCAACAAGCTTAACTTGATGCAACACCGTGTAGATAGTTTCTACTTCTGATATATGTAATATCATTATTTATTCATTCATTCACTCATTCATTCTTTACTCACTGTTGATGATCATCCCCCTGCCAGTCAATCTGCCCATTTGTCCCAATCACCACCACAATGATTGAATAAAAGGGGGCCATCGTTCAGGAAGCTATCAGGGGTGGTTTGTGATTTTTTTATTGTTTTAGCCCTAACCATCCCACATGTACTCAGCATAGGGTAGGGGTGGGAACATACAATGAACCCTTTGCAAGGGAGGTCCTCTCACTTCCAAGGGAATCACACCTCCCAGTGTGCCTGAGAATATGCAAACCCGCCCCACTCTTGGAGAGGCAAGTAGGCCATGCCCTCTTCACTCCTCCCCACAATCCGGCTGCTATTCAAACACTTCTCACCTTCAGGGCTCTGTGCCACAATGCCAGGCATGCAGTGAGATTGTTACTGAGATGAAGCACTGTAAGGCACAGACAGGTGAGAAAGTGGTAGAGTTGAGGAATGAGTCCAACATTTAGGAAGATTTAATGAGATGAATAACTAGTTTCTGCATTTATTTACTACTGCCTTGTTTTTTTTGTTTACTAATACGCAGTTCTCAAAGCCGAACAGTACTATACATCTAAACTTTGTGAATCTACCAAAAGGGTTTTGTTGAATTTTCATTGTTTATGTCATACTGCTACAAATATGTTAAACACAGTACACAACGTGTTAATTGGAAAAATATGTTTGTTTTGTTGATACAGTGAAAGTGGGACCAAAAAGATGAAATGCTGATATACTATTAAAATTTGAAAAAAAATGTATACCAGTACATAACCCTAAGTACAAAGTCCAGTACTTCAGTACGTCAATCTAAATAGTGAACAACCACCAGGTTTAAATGAGGTGGTCAGTATTAAAATGCACATAAATTGAGATAACAAATATTGCATACAACTTTTGGGTTGATGTCACTGACCTGACTTTTTTTATTTTTAACTTTATATAGGATACACACACTGTATGTATTTTTTCCTGATAAATTTTTGTCTATTGTTTCCTTACTGGAGTTTTTTGTTTTATTTTTTACTGGTTTGAATTGAACAATTTCTGAACATCATCCTTTTTATGGAGTACCAAAGAGCTCACTGGTAATATCCTTAAGAAGATTAATTTGGATCACTGAGGACACTACTCAGTAAAAGCTACATGCTATTCGCATCACAGCTTCCACTGGTAAAATCTAGAAATAATGATTTACTCACTGATTTAATGAACTGATGTGTGTTACTTACAGTGGGTATAACTGTGGATTGATTCTCTAAGGTACATTATACTCTAATCAATAACTTTGCATCAAGGGAACACCTATTCGCCCCTCAAGATCTGTAATTGAGTCAGTCACCATTCCAGAAAGTCTATAACTTACGAATGTCCTTATTTTCCAGACAAAACGTATTAATGCATACAAAGTCTAAGCAATAACTTACTGCTCTGCAAGTGATGATACTTAGTGTACATTCCGTTAACTCTGACCCCATGCCTTCTGACATACTACAGGTCAGCTTCTGTAGTGCACCTGTTGACATGTGCCACTGCCACCAACTGCGATCACTTCCTGCATTTTTTTATGCACGTTATTTTTGATTAGTCTGGCAGTGAATTTAAGTTTTTGTACTTCTGCCAAACTTCTATAATATGTCATGCCTTTTCTCATTCTTTCCATCCAATATACGTTTCTAACCCTAATGCAATGTCATCTGCAAATCATAGTATGTTTCTTGGCCCTCTGCAATGTCTTTTATGAATATGACTGACTTTACATCAATTAAATTAATTGTTTACTGCAGCAATAAAGACTCATCAGACATAGAATCCAAATCCAGCAAACAAAATTATATGTGATGAAGCGATAAAATGAATAAGGAGGGGAGCAAAAAAGTAAAAGAAAACACCACGGCATGCACAATAAGAAAGTCACACATCAAAGGGTAAATGCAAATGGCACTTTTTACAAATTATGCCCAATAAACACCCCTATAATGTATTGCACACATTTAAGTTCTCAACTGGTACCCTTCATACAGAGGAACAAATTAATATCAGACAGTGTAACACGCATAACACTTGAAAGGATGTAAACATACAGTACTCAGTTGCAGGCTAAATGCTAATCTGGGTCTATAACAACAAGCTGTGAAAGCAAACAGTGAATAAGAACACCAGTTAGCAGTCATATGACTGCAAATTTAAATCAAGTATAGTAGTACAGAAAAAAAGTGCCATTCATACTTTGCATGGCTAAGAAAAAAAAAATCTTTCATACAACTACTGGTGAACAAGTATCAGCAAAATCAAGGATAATGCCACAGAATGGACTATTTCATGGATTTTAACACACCTACAGTAAAGGTTTACAAATACAAACAAGCTAGCACTACTTCCTGGATACATCAGTGAAGCAGCAAAAGAGGGGTTTCTGATAAATCTGTATTTGACTCCATCTGTGTAATTGTAATAAACAGGATAAAACAAACAAAGATAAAACAGTGGTAAGACTGATGGCTAACTGGCTTCAACACTGTATCGTAACAATGACTATGAGCCCACTCAGGGAACCAAAGCAGAGCCCCCCCCTTCTTCTTCTTTAACTACATTTGAAATACATCGTACTAAAGATCTAAACAAAACACTCATGATGTAAATGTTGTAACAGACATGAAAGTGAGCAGTGTCTTTTTAAAACTGCATCGCTGACCTATATGTACAGCCAATAACCTCGAGTACAAAGTCCAGTACTTCAGGGAAAACAAAACGTTCAGCCTAAACCAAGGGGAATACAATACTTACAGAGATGTCAAAAGAAACATTCCTCTGCATTATGACAGCAAAAATACGCAGTTTTGCTGCGGTAGCATTGTCGCCTCACAGCAACACGTCCAGTTCGATTCTCAGCTAGAGCGTCTTCTGTGTGGAGGCATGCGTGAATGGGCGTGCCTTCTTTGAAGGTTGTGCATCAGGGCTGGTAACTTGGCACGTAAAAATCCACTATCAAACATTAGCGGACCGGAGTTCTGCTGTGGCGACCCCTAACCAGGAAAAGCTGAAAGACTCAACAACTGGTGACACAAGTAAAATGACAAACCTAAAAACAAATTTTATATCATCAAGAAAACCCTTAACACTCCCATTCCTTGGCTAAATTTTCATATTTGGGTCTCTAAAAATTAAAAAGCGTAGTGGCTGAACACATTACACACAAATGAATTTTACTACACTAAATTCAGAGTATATGAACTGTTAATCATACCTCTCAAATGTACAGATTTTTGCAGAATGTTCAGATTTCTGTCATATTTTTAGTCCGTTTTTCATAAATTGGGGTTTTCTGGCAAATTAGTGTCAGATCATTAAAGACTGAAGTTAGAAAATAATGATAGACATTCGAGTTTCAGACTTCATACCCTTCAGAAAATTCATGTTGATGTAAAACCTGTTATTCTATCAGCTTTCTAAGTTTGTAAGAGCAATATTTAAAAATTGTGCCTATTTTTTGGCCTTTGTCCCACTTTTATTTATAGCTTTGTCAAGATTTCTTGATCTAAGAGGTTGAGAGAAAAAAATGAAAAGAATTAAACTTCACATTATGAAGAAGAGAACATTGAATGATGACTTGATATAATGAAATGCCAAAACTTTCTTTTGATTATAGAATTCACGTACTCTCTATAATAAAAGGGGGTAAGTATTAAGAATCACCATACCTACTGTCAATGCCAAAAGGCGATGGGAACAAATTAACACTACAAGAAGTTATTACCGTAATGCTGAAAAATGTCAGACCACTGTGGCACTTTTTAAAATAGGTTTCAACCCTTACTTTGCGTAACAGGTTTAAAAGGATATGATACGTCTGCCTGCACACTGACTTAACTCTGGAGAGTAGGTTTATGACTGGCTCTGGGTACAAAGAGATATCTGTGACTCATAACATTTAAACATTACCCCTAGGCAAGAAAGGTGATTTCAAAAAAC
>NC_056729.1:86545239-86567739 GCF_019279795.1 Protopterus annectens | reverse complement strand
ACCTCTCTGTAAGCAAACAACAGATGGGGCAAATATCTGTCCCACTCCCTTTTAAAGTGGTCTGGAAATGCCCATACCATGAAATTGAGTGCAGGGAGAGCAGGACTGACATGAAATTAACACTTCTGTCAGTCAGTATTTCTTTTGGGAAACCTACCCTGCTGAAAATCTCTAACAAAGCATTTGCCACCTTTTCTGCCTCGGGGTATCTTGTAGCATAATCTACTATTATTAGGATATACGTTTTTCCTGTGGAACTTGGGGTACTCAGAGACACCACAATATCCATAGCTACCCTCTGAAATGACTCCTCAATCAAAGGCATCAAAGGAGCTTTCACCTTGTCTCCTGCCTTACCTACCTTTTGGCACTGCTCACATGTCCTGCAGTACCATGTTATAGCTCTGGAAATTCCAGGCAAATAGAAGTTCTGCATAATATGTCTCTTTGTATGTTTTATGCCCATATGACCTGCTAAGGGAACATCATGGGCTATGGCTAGAAGAGCCAGACAGTAGGCTCTAGGCACTACCAACTGCTGTATTCTCTCACCTTCTAGCCTTCCCTCAGGGGTCCACTCTCTATACAGTAACCCTTTGTCCCAGTATACAGATTCCCCCTTCCCTTGAGAATCAGGTGCTTCACTAGCTACCTGCCTCATGCCTTGCAATGTAGAGTCTGAGAGCTGAGCCTGTCTCAACTCTCTCTTTGTAACCCTTCCCAGCTCCCCTTCCACAGCCAAGTCTGGCATCCTCTGACAGTGGTGCCTCACCGTCAACCTGGTTACTACTACTCACCTCGGCCCTTGAAGTCACTCTGTCCAAGGGACCATCAGTACCCACAAGCAGCTGTAGCTCACCTTCAGTCTTACTGCTGCAATGTAGCTTCCTCCCTAACCACCTCACCAGTCCTGGCTGCAAGTGTGCAGTCTGTCTGGGTCTCCCCCAGGCTACCAGACCCATATACTTGTCTTCAGGCCTGACTGTGTGAAACTGCATTAACACATGGTACTGCCTCATCCAAATCTTTCCCTATCAGGACATCTGCAAGATGGTAGTTCAGTACCCCTGTTGTCTCAATACAACCTACTATTGGCATTTTGTCTTTCCCACTTACTGGCTCTCTCATCTTTTGTTCCCCACCTTGCCTCCATGGACATCTATATGCCACATTGCCCCACTGGTTGCATTCAGAACATTTAACCCTAGTTCCTGGATGGATACCTGGACTAGTGGCTTCCCCTGCTACTGGCAGATTCTTTGGGGCAGTCTGGGCTGCCCACCATGGATTCCTTTAGAACCATGAGCAGCACTGGGTGTCCCTTTCCTCTGCAGTGATGCCCTGCTTGCTAGGTATAGGTCTTCCTTCTTCTCCAATTCATCTTAAGAAGCACATTGTCTGTCAGCTAATCAGATCCTCATGTCCTCAGGCAAAGTGCTAAGGGCTTGTTCCCTCACCAAAAGGTCTGCCAGCCCTTCAGAAGTGATGACCTGACATCCACTAACCCACCTATGAAAATAAGTGCTCAGTTCAGCAACATATTCACACACACTTTCATCTGCCTTACGTCTATGCTCACAAAACTTTTTCTGTAAGTTTCAGGTGTTAGTTTAAAAAATTCTAACAAACAATTCTTTACAGCATTATAGTTAAAACAGTCAATGTCAGATAATTTGGAAAGTACATTTACAGCTTTACCATGGAGTAAGGGGGTCAGGAAACGTACCCAGAGCCTTTGGTCAACATCATACTGTTTACATACCCTCTCAAACATGTGAATGAAACTATCAAAATTATCCCCCTCTGTAAACTGTGGAAGAAATTTACTGACCTTTTGTACTCCTGGGGTCTGGTTACTCCCTTCCCCATTACCTCCATGACTCTGGAAAAGAGTCAGCATCTCCTTTTCATGCTGCCTCTGCCTCTCCTTCTCCACAGCTTCCATTTCCAAACGCCTGGCCTCCAACTCAAATCTCTAGCTCCACATGAATTTTTAAGTCTGCAAAAAGGTTGAGCTGTCCATTTGAGTGTTGTACATCTCCACGACCATCCCTCCTGATTGCTGTTTCCTGATGCAGCTGTGACCAAAGCTGCAATCATGTTTGCCTTAGTCAGGTTTCCATGCACCAGTCCTTTAGCCTGGCACATCTTAGCCAACTGGCACCTTGTCAGCTTGCCATACTCCTCTGCTGACATGTCTGCCTGCTCTCCCTGACTAACTAAGCTAACAAAAAAAATAAAACAGTTGTGACCTGAACTCTGAATTTTCACTGCGTGGCTGATTTACAGTACAAAAACACCTTCAGTGATCACTGTACACAAGCTACAGGAATTCACTATCCACACCACTACAAGCCAATTAGTATGTGATGTGGCTAACTCGCCACTATCAAACAATTAATACCTGATGTGGATATTCCACCATTGCCACCAATTATGTGACGCTCCTGCACTGGCCCAGTAATCAAGGAGCCTGAATCCTCACCACTAGTACCAGTAAGGAGTGTGCACATTGAGAAGGATAACAAGTACACACACAGTAAAGTACAATTTCCCTAAAGAGTGCACAGAGATCACAGTCAAGTCTGGGGCTGGTTTCTCCCTTTCTCCCCAGATCCCCAATAAGACTCTCCACTGGCAGAGCTACAGGGTTCAGATCCCAGCCGAGTAATCAAGCCAAAACCTCCAGTACCCTCTCTGTCAAACCATTGCATCGTGTCCCTGCCCAAGTAGCTGACACACACACACTTTGAGATTTGGTTTATATACAAACACTCCTGGGGAAGGCTGGCAGAGGTTCTCTAGCTATGCCCCCTCCTGCTAGGGTATAAGGTAGCAATCACTGCCACCAACTACTCTTATCAGCTAGTAATAAGGCCCTTCCCAAGGGCTGACCAATTTCACTGTGTAATATTATTGTTATCCAAATAGTAAATGTGACCCAGGGCTAAGGCTATTCTGGAGTGGATTTGTACAGTATCACCAAATACATGCAAGTACTCTAGAGCTTAAATTATCTCTACACAAAACAGCCACAGTTATAAGGTATAAAATATTTAATTCAATAATAAAAACACAAGACAATACTTATTACTTCAACATAATGACATTACAGAGTTCAGAAATCACAGGAAAATGCTTTAAAATAATACTGTAGAATAGTCTGACATAAATATAGAAAAAAGCTAGACTAATCTGGCTATTTCTATCTATAGCTAAGAGAAATCACTTTTCTAAATAGTTATCTTACTTATAGAGCAAACAAGTGCTGGTGAGTTGATGTGTTCAGGTTCAGACAAAATTCAAAATGCTCTAATCTTTCTCTCTGAGAAAATCTTAAATTGATAAACAGCCAGTATTGCTGAGTCATTTCACATTACATCATTTTTATCACTTCTTTATTTTTATTTATTTTACATTTGTTTACCGAGAAAGTCCGACTGGACACAGGTCCATTTTCATCAGTGGCCCGGGGAGAAAAGCTCCACATTACAATACATTACATGAGAGTAAAATGAAGTAGAACATACATACATATATACACATCAGGACAACAAGCTGGTGATTAACAAACAAACATATAGCATATATACACACACAACAGGACATCATGCTAGTGATAAACATTTCTTACAGTAGGCAATCAGAGGTACATTTTTTTCTTTTGCAGTTATAAGTTTTGTAAGGTAAATGTATATGGGTTTGGAAGCTTTCAGGGGAGAAACTGTTTATACATAGCTGTACCCTGACAAATTCTCTTGGTATGGATAAGCCAGGTGAGTGGCATGAGCATAGCCAGTTACTTAGTGGGTTTTCAGGAGTTTTTTGAATTTACTAAAGGAGGTGGTAGAAGTTATTTGGCTTGGTAGTGTGTTCCAGGTTTTGGCAATGGTGTTGGCAAAGAGGGACGTACCAGCTTCGTTTTTATGTTTGATGACAGTTATAAGGTCCTGGTTACTAGATCTTAAGGCTCTAGAGGGAATGTGGGGCTGAATTAGGTGCTGAAGTGCTGGAGTTATCTCAGGAAGGTTGAAGAGTTTGTGCGCTATAGAGAGTTGACTGAGTAGAAGTATGAGGTAACTCAAGCCAGTTGAGTTGCTTAAGGGATAGACAGTGGTGGGACCTATAAGAGGCTTCAGTAGCAAACTTGGAAATCTTGTTGAAGCAAGATTCCATTTTATTTAGATCAGTTTGGTGGAGATTGGTCAAGATGGGAGAGGCATAGAGGAGGGTGGACAGAAGATGAGTCCTTGCGATGGTTACTTTAGTGCGTTTTGTCATAAACTGTTTATTCCTGTAGAGAAGACCAAGTTTTTATTAACTTTCTTAATGGTTTGTGCTATGTGGATGTCGAACCTCAGGTTACTGTCTATTTCTATGCCTAACAATTTAGTGTTTGTGTGGTTGGACTGATTTGAATATTTTCTTTGGAGCTAATGGTGAAGTTATTATTTAGGGGAGGAGCTCTGCCAGGGCTGAAAAGAATTAGTTTGTTTTTTTGGGGATTAAGTAGTAGTTTGATGTTGGCGAACCAAGTTTCGGCTAGGGTGAAGTTATTTTGGGTAAGGGTTTGCAGTTCACTAAGGGTAGGGGCAGCACATATGAGGGTAGTGTCATCTGCATATTGCACTATTGAGGCAGTGGGAGAGGATGAAGAGATCTGATTTGTAAATAGAGAGAACAGCAATGGGCCAAGGATGGCTCCTTGAGGGACTCCTATGGTTACTGGAAGCAGGGGGGACAACTGGTCCTGCCATAGGACTGCTAGCTGACGGGCAGATAAGTAGCTGTTGAACCATGATATAGAGGAGGGACTTATATTTAGGGTTAATAAGGTATCAAGAAGCAGACTATGGTTTACCGTGTCAAAGGCTTTTGACAGATCTAAGAATACGGAAGAAACAAATAGACCCTTGTTTCTGTGGTGGTTAACTATGTTGGTGAATGATAGTAGTGCTGTTGTGGTGCTATGGGAATGTCTAAAGCCATGCTGGGATATGGAGAGTAGGTTGTTATTCTGGAGGTACTGTATTAGTTGAGTATGAACAACTCTTTCTAATATTTTGGATAAAGGTGATAGGATTGCTATTGGGCGATAGTTGGTCAGCTCTAAGGAGTTGCCTCCTTTGTGCAGTGGAATTATATATGATGTTTTCCATGAGGTGGGTACTTCCCATTCTGAGAGCGATCTGTTTATGAGAATAGAGACAGGATAGGCTATAGCTTCAGCTGAGATCCGAAGGAAGTCTGCTGGCAGCTTATCAGCTGCTAGAGTGGGTTGATTTAAGTTTACCAAGGAGTTTAGATATTGATTTGGTGGATACAGAGTGGAGGTGAAAACTGGGGCTATTGTTTTGTATATTGGGGTGGGTTGGGGTAGTTATTGGTGTGGGGCTGCTAGTACTATTTTGGACATTGGCAAGGGTCTGGACTGTTTCGGTAAAGAATTTGTTAAACTGAGTAGGAATGTTTTCATAGTTATTTGGAAGCACAGGGTTTGGAGTCGTGGACTTTCCTGGATGCAGTATACCATTTATTGAGACCCAGAATTTTTGTGGGTTGTGAACATATTTTTCTTGCATGCTTGTATAGTAGCTGGATTTGTCTAGTTTGATTCGTTTTTTGGCTTTGTTACGGAGCTCTACATAGTTTTGTCTCAAAGTAGTGGTTTTGTTTTTCAGATACTGAATCCAGGCCTTGTCCCTTTCTTTCATTATAGTTTTAGCATCTTTTCTTAGCCATGGGGCATAATTAGTTTTTATTCTAATGGTTCTAGGGGGGTGCATGATAGTTTAAGAATTTTACAAAGGTTGTGTTAAAGTACTCGACAGAATCGTCTAGAGGTAGATGTTTTAGGGGGGCCCAGTTACAGCTTTTTAGAGTACTAATGAGATCAGTAGCTATAAAGTTTTTTTTGTTTCTAACTACTCTGAGGATAGGTTTGTTTATGGTTTGGGATCTGTTCCTAATTAGGTAGGTTGGATGATGGTCACTTAGGGTATCTGGAAGAAAACCAGAATGCTGTGCAAGAGTGGGGTCAGACACCAGGATCCAGTCTAAGATGGACTGGCGTTTGGAAGTTTTGTCAATTTGAGTGGGGGTGGTCATAGTTTGGGTAAACCTGTGAAGGTTTATGAAGGCAGAGGAATTATGGCTGGGGAAGTGAAGCCAGTCAATACTAAAGTCTCCTAATAGTATGGTTTCATGTGGAAGGGAGTTGGAGGTCCATTTAAGCAGGCTTTCCATTACAGTAATGTTATTGCCTGGTGGTGTATAGCCACCTGCAATAATTATATGTTTGTTGGAACTTATTTTTAATTTGGCAAGGATTAGTTCTACATCTTTGAATTCATAGGTATTGTAATCTAGTTGTTCTAAGGCAAGATGATTTTGAAATAATATTGCAACACCTCTGCCCTTTTTCTCTAATCTGTCTCTTCGGATAATGTATCCCAAGGCAGTAATCTCAGTATTGTGATGTTGTGGTTTGAGCCATGTTTCAGTTAACACTGCGATATGTGGTTTGTACAGAGCTAGTAGGGCATGAAGGTCATGAATTTTGTTAAGTATACTTCTTACATTAATGTTTAATAAGAGGAGAGCTGAGGTAGGTCTGTGGTGTAGGGGATTTAGCTGATTTAAGTCATGGCTGATTGATGTTTTAGGTCCTGGACTGGGATGTATATCACCACTGCAAGTGAGTTTATGGAGTAGGTGTCGATAGAGTTTGGTCAATTTGTGAATTATTTTAGTTTGTCTTTGAGATGAGAAGGGGCTAGTTTTGATTTTCAGTTTAATGCGCAAGTAAGAGAAAGGTAGTGGGGAGGTAAGTTCACATGGTGATACAGGGACTTTTTTTAGTTTGGTGGTGTTGGCTGTGGAATCAGTTTGCCAAGGGGATGGGGTGTGGTTATGAAGCTGAGTGTGGTAGGAGGACAGGATGGAAAGTAGGAGTAGGTGAAGATTATTAATGGATAGAATGATGTTTTTAGTAGTCGGGTTGGATATGTGTAACCCATGTTATCTAGTTTCAGAAAGAATGTGTTACATGCAAGGGTACTATCTATGAATGAGTGAGACTGGTATTGTATTAAAGGTGCAGTATTAGGTGTATGTGGGAGTTTGTTGTTAAGAGGGATAAGACATTTGAAGTGATAGGTGGATGCAAGTGTAAGACTTGCTAATGGGAGTTGTCTGTAGCTACAAGTTGAAGTGATGTTAGGGACTTAGAAGCTATATAAGCATCAGGTAATGCTGGGTATACAGCTACAGAAAAGTGATGGAGAGTATGGCCAGTGCAAGAGCTATCGTTTTGTGTGTTAGGGAGCTGCAGTATGGCCAAGAAGTATTGATCAGGTAATTGGTATCCTCTAGTTAAGAGAGGGTAGCAGAGATAGTGAGTTAGTAAATACGGGGGGGGGAGGATACTTGCTACTTTATCTGTAATGATATTCTTGACTATGGATAAGGTGAATTGAATTATATATTTCAATTTATTTATACTACATTCAGATATGTGTATTTACTGCAGTTAAAATATTAATTATAGGTAATATTAAATGGTTATAGGGTGGTGTGTATAGAGAGGTGGTGGAGGAGGTAGGGATTCTATGCTGCAGGCAGGAAGTAGGCTAGAGTGTTTGTGAGGAACATGAAGGAAAGGAGTGTTTGTGTAGGAGGAAACAGGTGGTTAGGTATAAAGGAAATGATATAGGGGTGAGTGGGAATGGGGGTGGGAGCAGAGTGAAGTGAGCCTGAGCGTAGCGAGAGCAAATGGAGCGGGGCTGCACCCACAGCAACTGTAAATAAAAACAATCGATACCTTAACATACAACAAATTATCAACAGTGAAACGGATGAAAGGGGTGGGCTAAGAGGAAGAAGGTTTACAGCTGTTGCCCCTGGGGTATGCACTCTACCTAACAGGTTTTAACAAGGCATAACAGTAGTCACAAAAGCTGGCACTTACACTACACAAGTGGCAACAACAAGGTTCCTGGAGTTAAACCTGGGGCTGCAGTCTATTTTGGGATGATTGTTGGTTAGAGTTTTCTTTGTTTTTAGCTGGAGTGAGAGGATTCCTTGCTCACACAAGTGGGGGGGGTACCCAAATCTATCAGGTGTTCAGTGGCTTAGAGATGCTACACCTAGAGGGCTTTCGGCTGCAATTCTTTAGTTCCCAGGCTAACAGAAACTCAAAATTTACATTTCTTAGTAAGCTGCACCTGATCAGGAAGCCACAGCAATAAAAGACATTATACACATAAAACCTTAGTAATTATCTCTTAAATCAAGACAACAGAAAGAATTTCCTGATCCAGATATCCTGTCTCCGGGCTTGAGATCAAACAGTCATACAATGCTCGACTTATCAGCTTTCTTCCAGCAGAGTGCACTGTGGTTGCATTTTTGAAGCTCAGTACAACATATAGTTTAATCATAACCTATATTTGTCTCTATATTTGCAGAACAAGCCTGTGGACTACATTAATATTTACAATGACATAGAATTATTTACAAAATTCTATAAAGCTAGGGTAGCAGCCTTAACAAGTACAGTGTTTGGACTCACAGAGGAGTTCCCATTAGGAGTTGGGGTTCATCAGGCTTTAGTCTGAGCTCACTGCTATTAATTCATACTGGTGATGGACTACATTAGCAGTCAAGTTGCAAGGGAGAGAGCAACAAGGCTGTTGTATGCTGATAATGTAACATTACAGGCAGACTCAAAACAGGAACTTCAGCAATGATAGGGGAATGAAACTTAAAACTGAAGATACATGGGATTAAACTGAGTATGGATAGGTTTTATTGTCATGGCAACAAATGAGGGAAATCAGAAGAAGCTGAAATTTGAGATATAATGGAAAATAGTGGAACAGGTTAACAGCTTTAAGTATTTGGGAGTTTTTTTTTTTGTTTGTTTTGCTTTTTTTTAGGAGAAGAGAGATCTGAATGAGGAGATCCAATGATCATAGCTATAATTAGAGGGGCTGAAGCCAATTGGCACAGAGCTTCAAGGGTAGTTTATGTGATGGAAGAATACCAAACAAGCTGAAAAGATGTACAGAACAATAGTGCCAACAGTACTGAAACCAGTACTTCTGAATGGTACAGTAACATGGACAGTAAGGGGAGTGCAGTTTTGGAAGCTATGGGTGATGGAGATGAAGTGCACGAGATAAGTGGTAGGATGCACCATGCGGTACAGACAAAGAAATGATGACATTACAGCAGAACCCAAGGTAGCTTCACTGCTGAGTTGAAACAGAAGAGATTATTGTGGTTCAGTCATATGTGCAGGAAGTATATGATGATGATTTTGAGATGATATGAGAAAGGCAGGAAGAAAGCAAGATGAAATGAGAACATCCAGCAAAGGGATGGATGGATTGTATGAGAGAAGACCAGAGAGTTAGGCATGACACTTGAAGATGATGAGTGTGGCATTGATAAAAAGAGGTAGCAACAGTTCACACAACACCCAGACTCAATGCAGAAAATGGGAAAAAGGGGATTAAAGATGATGATGATGGTGATGCACACAGTAACGTAGCATAATTAAGTCAGAGCAAAGAGGGCAGCCACCTTGGAAGCAAACAGGGAGTATGATTGGCCGATTCCAACTGCTCTACAATAAATGCCAGCTTTTAAATGCAAGTACTATATTTGTGGTAAAACCTGAGAACTCTAGCTCTCCCTGGGTGATCTAAACTGTGAAAACTGCTTGTTAAAAATGTGGCAAGCCATTTGTTACAGTTTAAAAGAAAGAGTTTTTTTCTCTTACTTTCTATTTTTTCTACTTTTATAAAGTAACACCTGGTACTGTAAGCTTCTGCTGATGAGGGACAAGGATGGAATGCTGAAGAGGACCTGATTGGCTCCTGCATTTCAGGAGAATCCGCCATCAGATCTCAAACCATTTTTTATCTCCTCAATAATGCTGAGGGCCATCAGATCTGGGAATGGCTCCAGGTATTAGATGAGTCAGCTATGCCTCTGTGTACACACACATACATACACACACAAATTTCACTCAAGATATACTTGAGGTACTCTCAATATTTAGAAAGGCTGCAGGCAGAAGACTAGCAGTAGCTATATAAACAGAGAGAGAGAGACCGAGGTGAAACAGATATCCCACTAATGCAGTCTTTAATAGTCTCCTAACATGTCAAACAGGATACCCAATGCTATCTAAGAACACATGACTGCCTAGGTCTGCAACAACATAAGCATACCTATCATGTCCCTCATTTGGGCTCAACATTTTACACTATCCCTACTAAAATGTGTGACGTTTTTGAAAAAAGGTAGCCGAGGAATCAGTAAACAACAATAGTCATAGTTACAGATTTCTTTTGCTTCACAAAATGCATTTCAATTCAAGTTTTTTTTAATTTGCCAAGTTTCTGTCAGTAGTATCAATATTTAAAAAGTGCCCCTGATTTGGTACTTTTATTCCTGATTTTGGACACAAGAAAACAAGAGCTGTGCATAGAAATAACAACAAGCAATGTGCCAAACATGTTGATTCCTTTATCAAACTTGTCAAACCAATATGTTGATGCTAGGTAAAGCATGGAGCCCTCTTCCTGGTGTTCTCTGTGTGAATTAAACACTGTACCCATGTAGCCTGCTCCAGTAGACACACACAGTCATCCCAGTGATACAGTCTACAGAGGCTGAGCTGCAAGTGGACATCTCAGGAAATGAAAAATAGTAAGATCACCCCCCCAATTAAGTTATGGTCACCCCCCTTTGGTGGGAAGCAGTGTTTGAAGGGAAATATCATATTGTATGTATATCCTTAGTTAAATTAGTATGCTTTGAAGTGGCAATGCGTAAATACTTCAATATCAAGGACTTTATTTAAAATTTGTTAACCAGTTTAGCGAACTGGTCTGAAAATCTGTACATTTTAAAGTGATAGTAATGTTTAAGCACCTTGATACCAAGCTGCATGCCAAGGCCTTTATTTCTTTAATTAATTTATTTACTTATAGAACAAGTCCAAAAAACATGTTTTCTCCCCCTCCGAGCCCCCTGAAGCTCTGACATGTGGGCCCTAATGCCGTTGTTCTTGTGTCTGTTTTACCAGCTCCATGATCACTGCCACTGGGAGGTGTATGCTCACTTCATCACATGTGCAACCCCCCCCACTAAGCAGCTCTACTGTTAAGTACGAGCTGGCTTGGCTTGTATGTTGCTTTACTGCAGCTACCCTAGGCTGTCGTCCTCCCCCAGGATGGGCAGATTAACGTTGGCCACTTATTACTATCCTCCCTACATGGCTCTTCCAGCATAAGTGCTGCTAATCAAACATGGGTCATCTGAGGAACAGTAATGGCTTTATCCCTCTGCACCAAGGGGCTGCTTAGTCTGAAGACCATTCTCAGCCACAACTCAAGGCATGAGGCAAAACTACAGCACAAGTAGGCTGCATGAATGCATAAAAAATCCATCATGCATTTAAATACAGAGATGAATTGAACAGAAATGCACTAAGAAGAGAGTCAAACAGAATTGAACCACTAGACTAGATTCTCAAATGTTACAAGAAGCACAAACAGTTAAGAAATTAAGACACTAAAACAAGGAATAAACATGAAAAAAACAAAAGTAAAAATGG
The DNA here is from genome assembly GCF_019279795.1 of Protopterus annectens. Classification (NCBI taxonomy): domain Eukaryota; kingdom Metazoa; phylum Chordata; order Ceratodontiformes; family Protopteridae; genus Protopterus; species Protopterus annectens. The sequence continues at coordinate 86,556,107 of NC_056729.1, read as the reverse complement.
AGTGACTAAGACATCAGTCTTCATGCACAAACAGTATTAACTATCACCATTAGAGGACTGGTAAAATCACTGTAAAAGTTCACCTTTTACTGTGAACTCTACATCACCACCAATTTCTACAATGATATAGAGACGAAATGGCAAATCATCCAAAAAATGTCACTCCCACTGCTACTGTACATAACTGCAACCCTAACTTCCTCTCCCCTGGCAGAGAACTCTTGCCTGCCTGTCAACTGCTATTCATCAATGCCAAGTCTGCTAACAGATTCCAGGGTTCCAACCTCCAATGGGACACATGGCTACATTCTTTTACATTCTAACATATTCAACCCTATCCTAACCACTCCCTTCCCTGCAAAGAAACTTAAAAGACAGTTTTAAGGATCATTGCTCAGTATAATCCTTTGAGAACACTCTTCTGCTATCAAATGCTGTTCTAATTTCCCAAAGTTAACACCAAAGCTAGAGTTATGGACTTCATTTCAGTAAACTCCCATCCCAGCAGTGCTACAAGTTTGCCTCTCATATGCAGAACTTCCTGTCCAATGGTTACTTCAAAGACAGCTAAAACAGAACGACAACCCTTGTACTCGTTTTTACAAATGCTGCAGTAAATGATATGAGAGACAGGAACGCATAAGCTCTGTAGTGTCTCACTGTTCAATTCTTCCTGCTTCTATCACCTTCACTACACTTTTTGACCGTTCCTCAATAACAGGATTTGACTATTTCTCACACATTTCTTCCTGGGCCTCCACCGAAAACTGATTTTACTGCTCAGTCGGACTTACTACTCAGTCGGACTTTCTCAGTAATTAGATGCAATAAATATATACTTGCTAAAATCTCTGCTTAACTGCTGGATTTCTGTAACATCTGCAGAGACAATCAAATGCTGCACAATAATTTGTGCAGTACTGTCCTGTACTTTAGTGCATATAATTTAATTTTATATTCTGATTTGCCACATAATGCATACACTGATCTGAAGTGTTGATCACCTTGGGACTCTGCTTAAAAAAGAGCAGCAAATGCTTACTTAGAGCATCTGGTCACCAGCATTGCAGAAACATTTACTTACTTGTTTGCTCACTGAATTAATACATTTTTTCAGCGGAGAATCTGAGAGTACAAAGCCACAGAACTTGACAGGTCTTGCATACACATAAGCTATGCAGTAATCAATACAATACATACATGTAAACAGAAAAGGCTTAGGACACCACAAAACAGGATTATTGGAACACTCACTAATTTGATAAGAGTGCAAATGTACGTAGTTCTCCAAATAAAGACAAAATACTGCTTGGTGTACTTTTCAGTAGATTCATAGATTGCAGGAAGACTGCAGAACATGAGAACATGAGTAGAGGAAAATGAAGAATGTCACAAAAACGTGCAGTGAAGTAGGGTATTAAGCACAGTGTTCAGTTTACTAAAAAGGATTTTAAAAAATTGCATTATTTACTGTCCATAAGCAGAAGTGATTACTTTTCTTAAAAAGATGAGATTTAGGTTTGGCAATAAATAGATCACTATGCTTTCGATGAAGTTAAGAAAGTAAAAATCTCCCAAGTAAATGCACGGAAGAGCAGTGAGCAAGATCCTGGCAAAACACAGGTGTGTGTGTGCACAACAGTATAAAAACGACAAGTTTTCAATACCAAACATGATGGGTAAATTACCTCCTAAGTGCAGTGAGCCTGGTTTTCTGTCTTGATTGCATTATAAAGACTATACACCTCACAATTCTTCTTCAAAACAAGGGTGACAGTGTGGGAAAGAATGCATGACACATTAACAGCCTTCACGATGGCAATGCAAAATTAAGTATAATTAATTGCCCTTATATTTATCTTTGTAGATTACACTGTATCATAAACTATGAATTTATGCTTTAAATTTCATTGGCCAGTGGGGAAAATTGTCATTTCTCTATACAGAGCATTTCTGAAGGTTAATACTAGTGACCTACCATACAAAACATGACAGCTGAAAAATACAATAAAAACCTGTGTCACGATGCATTTTTGAGTCACTGTAGTGAAACTTTTTCATTTGCAGCAGTAAGTTATGAATCGCCCATATCTTGAAAAGAAAACCTCTACTGTGCTCCACTTGTAACTAACTATTAAAATACAATTCTGCTGTATCCAGCAGATGAAGTGAGAGTCACTGAAGGTCTGATCAACAGTTACCAACTTCATGTTACATACATGTATATAAAGCCATAACTGCTCAGAAAACCCTAGTTCAAAAGCATGGACATAAGCAGCCATGGTACTACAACATGTATATGGGCTTGTTTACTTCAGTTCTCTCAAAAATGCACAGTAAGGTAATACTGTGTCACCTAGATGCCAGATTTTTAATCACAGCGACCCACTTATCTAACAGCACCAAGATGCAGATTGTGCTCTGAATACTGTAGGATAACTTAGTATTTGAGAAAACACACAGAGAAATGGATCTCCTATAGGACCAAAAGGATCAAACAATGACAAACTCCAAGCTTCACTGTACAAAAACTGGAATCATATGCATGCAGAGAACAAGCATTATGGAAAATATATATATATTTCACACAGGTAAATGTTCTGCGAAGATTAACAAAAATGAGATTTTACAGCACTCCTCAGCCAAGTTAAAAATGTCAGTAAAATTCAAATAGTGGATCAAACTGATTTAGTGAAACATGCAGTACAGGTGAATGCGCCTTTTAATATAAAGAAGTGAGCACCTGCATTTGGCAATGAGGCAATGTCATTTTACAGCTGTTGCCCATAGTGACTTAATGACACATTTCTCTCAACTTCCCCGTTCAGGAATCCTGGCAAAGTCAGAAATAATGGGGGGGATAAACAACCAAGATCAGGGACAATTTTTAAATAGGACTCTAATACACTTAAAGCAACAGAATATGTGTTGAATCAACGTGCATTTTCTGAACAAGTTTGAAACTCTGTCTGATACTACTAACTGACTGTACTCTTACATGATTTATAAGAAAATCAAAAATGTTATAAAGAAGAGGGCTAAAATATGAGGAAAAATCAGGGATGTTCTGCAAAATCAGGGGCAGCGGAGAGGAATTCTTAATGGATCTCAACTAATATAGCAGAAAAATTATACATTTTATAACAACATATTTAAAATGTCTGCCACATTAGAAAAACACAAAGGTACACTACTGTTTTTCCTAAACCAAAACCAAAGGTTATGTGAAGCTTTTATCATATGGTAGAGACTACAACTGCAGGAACAGCCCTGCAACAAATTACACACTTCATGCCATGCGCCAGGGGAACACGTCTTGATTTATGAATGATTATCATCGCTTCAAAAAACTAGCTTCTACAGAGTCTGCCACTACATTCTTATGAACAATAAATTAAAGCTCATCAATATGTTGGGATGTTTGCCTGCTTTGGTTCTGCTACAAAAAATTACCTATTTCAATTTAGAAGTACTTACTGTCTCATATTAGCTTGTGTGCCAATGGCAGGGCTTTTGTTTGTACATTCAGTAACAGCAACAAAGGTTTTTACCACAAAGTATCTTTATAATGTAAATGAAAGAAATATAATCAAGTGCAAATGCTATTCTTAAGTTACAATATTTTACATGTAAATGGCATACTTATGTATTTTAACATGCTTGCCTCAGTCATGCTGCAAACTCCAACATACATCTCACCTGTATTTGTGTTTTCATGCAGTCATGCAAAAAAATTCAGAGAATGTATGCCTTTCCACTTTTTAGAAAATGCAAGGTTCAAGCCCCAAATTCAAATAATTTTTATTGTCACTACTATTTTTGCAGATTTTTGTAGACTATGTTGGTTTGATGTGTCACTTTTATGAAGGATTTTTATTACTTGAGAATCTGTTTGCATCATAAACCTTCCCCAGTTTAATGTTTTTGTTGTTCATGTCTGAAGCAGTCTTTCTGTGATGAAAGCATTTACTTCACTTATTTTTGTTTTGATACAGTTATACTACACATTTGCTGGCAAATTATTTTTTCATTTTTCAAAAACTATATTACGTTAGCATTTCAGATCTGTCTAAAAGCAGACTCACACACCTCAACTAATCCATTTGCTTAGTCAAAAATACACTCTTTCCAAGACAGCAGTGTTTTGTAGTCTTTGTCAAACACATTTAAAAAAAAAGGTAAAACAAAGATTTTTATTAATAAATAAATCAATTATATAAGCAAAATTGTAAGCATTCTTATATGTATCCATATCTGGGGAGGATACATGTTTGTGGTATTCAGGCTATGGAGACCACTGTGGAACAAAGCCATAGAAGCTAAAAATTGTAGTGTAATACAGGAAAGGTAAGGGACCACTCTACAACAAATTATCTAGTAATCAAAATTAAGCATTTCCTAAAGAATTCAGCATTCATGTAAAATGTGGTATTAATATAACAAAAGGTAGCAGCAAACTGCCCTGTTGTTTTGTGCCCTCCTAAAGACGTTAGGGAAATAGGATGCTGAAAAGGCAAACTGGCCAGGTGGTGGTCAGAATGCCTCTATGAGAAGTAATAGCTGCACTGCAGAGTTAGTGGCTGCTCTGATACTGGTCATTAGCCTCATGCACAGACTTGCACTGAAGGTTTTTTTATTACTACTTCACTGCACATGAAGGACTGGGAAGGTGTACTGCAGTGTTTACACCCAGTGCATCAGGCTTCTGTACATCCACAGAGTCAGACGCATCAAATTACATTACATCATTAGCTCAAGGCCAGCGGTCACCTACACAAGGTTCTGTTATGCGTGGTTATTAAACACAGGACTCAAGAAAACTCAGTGCATTGTGGGTAAGAAATGTACAGTGACTTTAAAGTTGCTATGGAAATTTTCTTTATGAGTAGTCAATCAAAACTTTTGTTTAATGATGTAGAAAAGGTGTCTCTGATCTTCTTTTTGCATGCAACTATATTAACTATGTCTGCCTGCTGTACTCTTGGCAGAGTGCTGCACTGCCTGTGTTTCAAATAACCCTGACAGAAAAACAACCATCTAAGACACGAAAACAAGAAAGCTGCAAAAGTAATACACAGAGAAGCATTTTAAAAGTGTTTTAAAAGAACCAGAGGAATCATGATAGAAATATTTAACAGTTCCAAGATTAAGAGTACTTAACTTTTCGAAAAAGTCAAGTTTTATCACACTCTGGACATACATATATTCCAATTCCATTTAACGTGTGAAATGTCTTTACAGCATATGTATCAAAAAAAAGTCAGTGTTAAGTAAGGTAACATAAAATCACCCTTTACTTTTGTTACTAATCTAAGGGGTACTTCTAAACTGATGTGGGCCAATAAACTCAGTGAATACCCCAAAGAAGATGTATTTTCTTCCTATACCATCCATAGTATTAAATAAATGCAGAAAATCTGCCATCCAAGCCAATTAAACTCACAAGTTAGCTATGTCAGCTTTTATGATGACTAACATCTCAAACAACTGTTTAACTGATAATATGCATTCCTCTGGATGTACAACAGTCGTTCATTTATTTTTGTTTGTTGACCAGGATAGAGTACAGATCCACACCGATCAATTTCAGGCTCAGCATAGGTATAAAGGCATATTACAATGATGAAAGTGCAAATAAAATGAAAAGAAAGAGGTGACTCAACTTTATAGCTGAAAATAAGGAAGTTGCTAGGGCAAAACAAATGCAAAAATATACACTCAGTTATTAAAAAGGAAAAGAAACCAGTACAGTGAAGTTAATTGCACAGTATATATATATATATATATATATATATATATATATATATATATATATATATATAGAGAGAGAGAGAGAGGATGGCAAAAACACAGTTGTGATACTGGATGCGTGATAAAGAAGCGAGAGCAGAAAGTAGAATACATGGGGTCAGGTTATGTCATGGAACTACAGACGCTTTTTTTTTTTTTTTTTTTACTGCAGTGTCATACACACTTAACTGTCTTAACTTCTCTATATGTGTTTGCAAAAGGCAAACTAAACAGTTCTTAAAGCAAGACAAATGGGATAAAAGATCCCAGTACCTCTGTTACTGAAGTCCAACACCACCCTTAAAAACTAACTACTTAACATGCTTGGTTAATGATTTAGTTGCTCAGTAATATAAGAAACTTAGTGGTGAATAGGCAATTATGTGCCTTATTTTTTTTTTTAACAATTAAGTAGCATGTTGTAATTTGCATGCTGAAGATGGAGATACCTGCTGCAGGCAGCCTGCACTACTACTAGTCCTTGCATTACAAAGCGATTAAACGAAAAAAATCCTACACTTGAATCACACTCCCAACCCTACATCACCTAAGGAACTTCTACATTACAGAGGAATTATATGAAAAAGTCCTACCATTTGAATCATACTCACAACCCTACATCACTAAGAGAGCGTCTGTATAAATGGCTTTACCAAAACAATATACATTGCTATAATATTATGCTCAGAACATTAATTTCTAAATAAAACTGTATTAAAATGCCTATGCAAATGTTGCATAAAATGTACACATTTCACAAATATATTTAATGACTTCTAAGTACATTTCAATAAACTGCAGTGACAGTGCAGTCACTCAGTAGTAAAGCTAAGCAAGCCACCAGTAAATAATGCAGACAAATGCAATAATCTGCATGGTAAAAAAGGAGAATTACAACTACGTTCACATTAAAATATGTCAATACATGTTATGAAAGTGTGCATTTTTAACAAAACACAGCTGAACAAAGTACATTTCAGTTTTAAAACAAGCTTTTCGATAAACTATCAAAGATTAATTCTTACTTCAGTTACAGAAAATATACAATGCAACTTATGAAAATGTAAGGAAGTCTATTTTGCCATGGTGTAAAATAAAAATGATTATACAATCTATTTGAGTAGGTATTGCTTAATTAAAAGGTTGTAATTACATTTGGGTATATATAAACTCTTATTGCTCATGCTATAATCAGTGTACTGTGCTGGACTCAAAAACTGCACTACGATATATATTTGACTGAAGCATGTTCACTGACCATGGTAGATGTCACAATAAAATGTTACTTGTGACCAGCACACTGACAAAAGAATAAATAGAAGATACCACTATCACATAACTTTTGATACATCTGGAAAAATTAACTTCTCATTATGAAGTGGTTAAAGAATATCCATTGGCCGAAGAGAAGGAAAAAAAAAGCCTTGCTGGCAGATTGTACTGTCAATGCTGCTAGAATATAAACAAAACAAGAAATGTGCAGACCATGTCCATCCAAAGCCTACTTCTTTCAGTCTTGTATTATAGAGACATAAGCACAGAGACACAAAAACTACATACGCTAAATGAAATTAACCCAGCTGCAACTAAAAACATTTTCGAAGCTTACAGAACATTTCAGAGATTCCCAAGTTGACAAAAAAGCTTGGAAATTCTTTTTCTCTGGTAATGAGAACCAGTAAATATTAAGAGATAAATCAACCATATCATTGTTCCATATCACTTTGCCACAAGATGGCACTCTAGGCCCCTGGAAAGCTTGGTCACTGCTTTTACTACTGAGGCCAACTGCCAAGAAGTAAGGGATTTTCCACAAGGAAACAAAGAGCAAGCAAAGTGGTGTTCCTTCCTAGGCTTCCAAAACACTAACTGAAATGATCAGAACCAACAGGACTTTTTTTTCCTTAGTAATATATTTACTCCCATAAACAACACTTCAGTATTTACAATTTAATAAAAATAATGTTGCAAAAAGCAAAATCATCCAGAAAAAAAAAACAATGAATGAAAAGACAGATATTACTAACATATAATTTTCTTGTTAAGCTATCTTATAAACATCTTAGCAATGTCCATAAGTAATGTTAGTTGGCATGCCAAAAATTCTCAGTAAACGTGTCTTTAAGGGTGGAAAACGCAAAATTTAATACAATATTACTAAAATAAGAAGTAACAGTTTCACCAAAATTGGGAAAGGAAGACAGGGTCAGTCATAATTTGCAAAGCCCTACAGCAAACAAACCTTCCTGAAATTAATGGTAATGAAGCAGTAGCACTTTTAAATTTCAAATTCGCCACAACTTTATTACTCCTTAAAGCAGGAGTATTTCTGACTTCACGAAGGATAAAACTAAGGCAAAAAAATCACAGCCTTCCTTCCAACATGTGGCTCAAGTCACACAGTGGCATCTGACATTGTTAAGCCAATGCAAGAACCACATGAACTTTGAAGGGGGAAAATTTTCTTGAACGGCCTCATTCTGGAGAGAAAGTAGGAGTATGCATCTTTCAGAGAAAGCACATTAAATGTTAAGAATTCTGCACAGATGGCAATTTTACTAATTCAGGCAGCAAATTTAAAAGGTGTAGTAAGTTCAGCTCTGGTGTCAATGTTAAGAATTCAATTAGGTAAAAAGTACAAGAGTTCAGCTTCTATGCACACTGACTCACTTTAATATTATTGATTTTATATTTCATATTTAGAAAATAATATCTACAACATGCAAACATACCTGCATTTATTCTCACTTCCCAGCACCCTGAAATTATACAGATTTCACTCAAAAAGTGATGAGCACTTTTGCATTTAAGAGCTACAGCAATACAGATCCCAGCAACTCTTTTCAGTATTAGCAAGATAATAACACAATATTTCTGGTTATAACAACTTCAACTCAGTAGCAAAAATCAAGATGTCATCTGTCTGTTGTTGTTTGCCTACTGGACCTTTGCACCTCGACAGACAATGTTTTTTTTTTTTTCTAGTCCCTCCCAAGACATGCTGTTATCTTCTGCACTGATAAGGCTATCCATTTGAAACCTTTATGCCAAAAGAAAAGAGAAGTGCAGTCACACAGTCCCCAGACTATTTCCTAAGAAGTGTGTGTCCATCACACAAACAAAAACAGAGATTCGGTAAGCTGCTGGGCTTACTAGTACACAGTGAAGATGACTATGAACCCAAAGGCACTGTAACACAGAATTCAGTGTATATGCAAACATAAGATTTTTAAAGCTTGCTACTAGGAACGGCACTCAAACTACTGAGAAGAGCTTGGTATACCCCTTAGAACAGGCTGCACGTGTCATCTTCCACATGAATTTAAAAAAAAAAAAAAAAAAAAAACACAAGGAAATCCAGTTAAAAGAATCTTACAAAAGCAACTGTGAACCATGAAAATTAAGGAATATGAGCAAACAAAAATTACTGCATAGAAACACATTCACTTGGTGAGGAGAACTCAGTCTATAAAGGACTATAACTCTCACTTTGTAAGTTTAATGTTCATTTTTTTTAAATTGTCTAGTCAATAAAACTAAAATGCTTCCTGAAAACATAGTATAATAAATATAAATCATATATACAACCATTTAAAGCAATCACCAATCTCTTTTTTGAAAGCAGTTGCGGATAAAAATGCAAACTACATAGTGAAAATTTAACATGCAGTACTTAAAATAAATTTATTCCAAAACTGTGTGATATAAATATGAGCATGTTTACATGTGAACTCCCTCTCTCTCTGTACAGATGTGCACAGACACACACACATATATATATATATATATATATATATATATATAAATACACACACATTATGTTATATACAAACCCCCACACGTACACTAAATATTTATATATAGGTACATATAACAGACATGTGCTAAAACTTTTTATTTTCTTTACTTACTAGCTGGGTTTTCTCCAACACTGCTGTTCTTCCCACTCCAGTACCAGAGAAGAAGAGTAGCGTCACGTGAACCCGACAGGACATAACAGTCTCCGCCAATATAGGATTCAGATCGAGCCAAGCAGGTGACCACATCCCTGTGACCAAATATGACCTGGGTCAGCTTTCCTGAAAAACAAGTAATGATATTTTGCTATTAAAATAAAGAAAGAAGAAAATGTTTCTACTAATGTTGCATAATCCAAGTGTTAGTTGTGATCAAATAAGTGGAAAAACTCAATCTTCCTAGAGTAAATATTTTTGTTCAATTAATTTAAATTTCAAATAATTTCACAGTCAATAAAATTTAAAAGAATAAAACACGGCAGACTAAAATATGTACTGCAATACTCTTGCTTCGAGTGTATTTAAATAAAGATTTCTGATGCACTTGTCAGGCATTATGCTATGGAAGGCAATCAAGTACTTCACTGTGTTAACATCTCTTGTAATACCATTGTTCAAAATGATTTAAAGGAGTTTCAGTAACAGAGGTCTCATTATGTTCTCAGAGCAACAGCACAAATGCTGCAACTGCAAAAGGTTAGAACACCACACCATCTTATAGCAACTTAGCCATAATAATTCAGCTACTCATAATTTAAAAAAAAAAAAAAAAGACAGACCCCGGCATATAACTTGCTCAAACTAAAGGCTGTCAGAGTAATTCCCACAAATGGCTGCTGAAGGAAGGTTTTATTATGTTTCTGCTCTCCTTCCTGTGCCCAGAAAATATGACTTGCGTTACAAGAATTTCCTGTTACACAAAGCTGATGAAATCTAAGACAAAGTGAGATGGGGAGGGAAAGAAAGAAATTTCATTTTTTTTTAAGTGCAAAAAAATAGAAATAGTCTAACCCATAAGACAATTTTGCCTTGTATTAGGTCAAATAATCTCCTGTCTGCTGTATGTGTTATAGAGGTACGAAGTGCTCCCATATAGTCCTGTCATAATCTACATTTACAGGACTGTTCAGTGTTAGGTTCCGTGTTTCAGTCAGTTTATAGAACATTAACAGACCAAAGAAATGTGGCAAAAATTAAGTTTTCACAGTTTTCCTCACCAAGTATAAATATGTCGTTACAAAACCTTTGTATCATATGCAGGCATAACTGCTGTCAGATTTG
>NC_056729.1:86480239-86540239 GCF_019279795.1 Protopterus annectens | reverse complement strand
CAAAAAGGAATAAAGCAAGAGCTTGACATATAAATCTGAAATTTCTGAGTTCTGGCTGTACTCCTACAAGAGGTCCCTAGAGACCTGGAATCCAGGAGGAAACAATACTGCAACTTACCTGACTGAAGATGCACAGCTACAGTTCAAGTATGTACCACTTTCCACTAAATTAATAAGGAATTATAGGAAAATGTGACATCACTGCTCAACAAAAACTGCTTGGCAGTTGTCACCAGAATTCTTCAATAACTGCAAGCTTTTTTTTTTGGTGATGGTGGTGATTGGGGGGGGTCACTTTTTATAAATTCACTATAGATTCATAAGTTACCCAATATGAAGCACAGCACAGTGGCATGCATTCAGAAGTTCTCACTGGCATAAGCATTTGAATGCGTCTTACACCTGCATCACGTGGAGATGAGCTGTATGGATGTCATCTTCTTGCTGGTAAATGTCACATCAGTGATCTTAAGTTTAAATTCCCCATTAAATATAAAGTAAGACAGCTCAGTCTTCAAATGAAGACTTCTTAGAAGCTTTGAAATACAATGCTGCATCGACGTTTCATATACCACTGAAACTGGGGATGTGCAAGCACCATAAATATTGCATCTTACTTGGTGTGCCATTAAGAAAATACAAAACAAATTAAGGCCAACAGTGCACCGAGATACAACTTTCATACCATAGTGCCTGCATACGGCTATCTATATTTATTTATATATATATATATATATATATATATATATATATATTTTTTTTTTTACTTTTTTCTAAGTGCTTTTTGCTTCATGCTTGCCAACTATCAAGCCTCAAATTCACTTCTCTGTATTAGGGAATTTTCCCAGTACAGCATGAGGCAAGAGCCATCCAGAGGACCAATACACAGGCACTCATGAGGCTTGCTTGTGCTCTCACAGCATCACATCAATGAGTGCATCACATCTGGCCTAAATACACCACCTTGGTGGAGAGAAGACACCCATAACACTTTACTGCTGAGAATGCACACTCATTAATAATGGCCACCATTACTAGGTGGCTTGCTGAGCCAAGATCCCTCCTCCACACACGCGCATGCACACACACACTATGCAATGATGATGATGATGACCCTCCTCCCCGGGATTGTGGCTGCATGCCATCTGCTCCATCACACCCATCCTCCCCTCTCAGCTCTGTTAAGTGTCAAAAGTACTACTAGAACTTGGATTCTGACAGGTTGAACGTCATAAGGGTTTAACTCTTCCATGCATTTTATTGCTGTACTTTTGTAACAGAACATTTGTTTAATTAAAACGTAAAATATCCTCACTCAGCAATTTCATGTCACACAACATAATCAAAATAAACAGGGGATTTTTTTTTTTTTTTACATAATATGTTGTTAGTGAACCAGTTTAACGTTAACATCAAAGGCAAGTATACATAACATTGGAGACTGTGTTCTAACTCATCCATCCAAGAAATTTATGTAGCAATATCCGTGTATTTCAGACATATCACTAGCCTCTGGAAAAAACAAATGGTACGTCGTAATAATAGTTCAATGGTCTTGCACCACACACACACACACACACACACACACACACGCAGTATGCGAGTGTGGCTGTGAAGCTACTGTTTAGATCATAAAGCTGAAAAATTGATGATCATACTATAGACAAATTAATGTAGACAGTAAACTGCTGATACACACTTCTGCACATGTTCTGAGGATCAACCTCTGACCAGGAAAATAACGGATATTTTTTTTGGGGGGGGGGGGAGCTCCCCACACTCCCGTTTAATTTTATATATTTATTTAATTCCAAGATCCCACATCCCTGGCGAGGTATCACTGATCTCCAACACCTGGCAATCATCTGTTTTGTCAACCAAAGTGTGTCAACAAAACAGATGCTGACAGAGTGCTTTGGTCAAAATTACCACTCTTATATATATATATATATATATATATATATATATATATATATATATATAGATGTGTGTGTGTGTGTGTGTGTATACATACATATATATATATATATATATATATATATATATATATATATATCAAACATGCACACAGACGGGAACATAAAACTTGATAGGATGTCTGACTGATTGACAATAATGAGGAAGAATCACTGATGAAAGCAGCTTTCAGCAGACAGAATGCTGCCCTTTTTCCACGGTTGTGCAACTGTGGATTTGATATATATATATATATATATATATATATATATATATATATATATATATATGTTGGGGGGGGTCTTCCCAACACATGGTGGGGTGCAGGGGGGTGCCCTATAAAACGCTTACAAAGTTGTTAGTGGATATGTGTGATCAGCAATTATTTTTTTGATCTGTTATTCCATTAGACAAATAATCATGAATCCATGCAAGCATACTATATTTACATAAATTTGTTTATTTATTTTGCATTTGTTTACCAGGAAAGTCCAAATGGACACGGGTCCTTTTTCAGCTGTGGCACGGGAAGGAAAGCTCCAGAGCAGAAAAAACAGACTATACAGTGGATGCTCACATATGTGGAATTATAATAAGTAATTGCTCAACAGTCATTACATTTAGACAGTAAAATGCAGTTTGTAAAGGTAATGATTACATAGGTTCATAGGTAAGTACTAGGCTATCTGCCCAAGGGCATTTATAAGCCTAGCCAGAGTGTGTTGGCTTTCGTCACCCCCCTTAGCTTAGTTCCCTGTGCCTCTGACCAGCAGAGCCACTGCAGTGATCCCCGAGGTAAATTTTCTGTTTCCCATCCACCCGTCAAGGTTTCACTTGAAGAGTGCTAGTGAGGGGCTCTGCCTGATGTATATTGGAATCTTGCTCCAAAGCATGGGGAGTCTCTGGGTCAGGAATCTATCTCTCCAGCACGTCCTATTTATCATTGTGGTAAGGTTTATATCCCTAGAGCGTGTGGCTCTCAGGGATTTGTTTTTTTTTAGGTGGAGCATGTCCATCAATTCTAGGTTGAACATGGCCTTGTATGTCAAGCAGAGATCACCTCTGAGTAAGCGGTATGCAACAGAGTACAGCTAGAGTTTCTTTAGTCGGGCTGCATAGGTCATCTGAGGCCAGTAATCCTCTTGGTGAGGTACTTTTGTGGTCTTTCCAGCTGTTGCAGGTGTCTTTTAAGGTACATCCCAAATGGGGCATTGTATTCTATAATGGGTCTAATAGGTGATGAGTAGAGAGGCACAATAACCTCCTTTGTTCTGGATGAGAACCCTTTTGCGATTAGGTGGGCCACATAGAAGGATTTTCTAACCATCTTGACAATATGATTATCAAAGGGGAGCTTGCTATCTACTTGGGTCCCCAGATCCCTTATTACTTTTTCTGTATTTAGGGGTCTACCACCTATGTGGTAGTTCACGGGTACTTTATTTTTTTTTCCAAAGGGGGATGACTATGCACTTTTTGGCATTCAGCTTGAGGCCATGATTTTGACACCAGGTATCTGTTTCAGTGAGACCCTTCTGGAGGGTGTCTGTATCAGCCGGAGAATCAATTATGGCCCCTAGTTTGCAGTTGTCTGCGAACATGGTCAGCCAAAGTGCTCCTGTGCTAGCCTGCACCTCTGAAAAGTATATACTGAACAGGAAGGGTCCTAGGACCGAGCCCTGGGGGACGCCACTTGTAACCAGTTTAGAGTCGGGCCTACAGATTGCAAATCTCACCGTGTGATTTCTGTCCGTGAGCCAACTTGCATCCCATCGCTTGATGTAGGGGTTAATGTTCAGGTTGGTGAGTTTGTCTATAATACCAGAATGGGGAATGGTGTTGAAAGCCTTTGCGAGGTCTGGGTAGGCTTTGTGGACCTCCTTACCCTCATCTAATGCCTTGGTAACTGTCTCAAAGAAGTCCACCACGTTTAGAAGGCATGATCTGCCCTTAACAAAGCCAAACTGGGTGGGGTCCAAAGTTTGGAGTTTCCCAATGTCTCTGTTAATGAGTTCCATGATGATGCACTCCATAGCCTTGCAGATCAGACTAGTCAGACTTATACAGCGATAGTTCCCGGGATCCGTTGTGGCGCCACCTTTGTGGAGTGGGATAACTGTTGCTGTGCACCACTCTGTGGGTACGTTGCCTGTAGAAAGTCTGAGTTTGAACAGTGTGTTTAGGTGAGGGGTTAGTTCATTTTGGAGCTCTTGTAAGACATAGCCTGGGACACCTTCCGGTCCCATTGAGGCTGTGTTTTTGGCTTTGGATAGGGCTGTTTTAACCTGTGTGTCGGTTATTGTCGGGGCATTACATTCTTCTGGTATGGTTATGGGCCCTTTAGGGAGTGAGAGGGGTGTGAAGTTTGCGCTGAACCTGCCTGCCAAAATGTTGGCATTTTCAGTCGGTTCAGTGTATTTTGTGCCATTCTGCACCAACTCAGAGCAGATCTGAGAGTTTCCACTTAGGTTCTTGACATAGCTAAAGAACACTTTGTGGTTGTCTTTGGTGTCCTTGGCAATTTTTCTTTCGAAGCTAGCCTTGGATGATTTAATGAGGGATCGTAGTTTCTTGCTGATACTGATCAGGGATGTCTTTCCTTCTAGGGATTTTGCTCTCATCTGTACTAATTTCCTCCTTCTATTGTAGAGCCTGTTTATGGCAGGGGTCGACCAGACTGGTTGCATTTTCTTGGAGGAGTGAATCTTGGTTTTACTTGGGATAGCACGATCCATGCATTCCTGCAGATGATCATAGAGTGCCTTTGTATAGGTTTCAGCAGCTTGGACAGCACTGTCCATTGGTGTGGGGGCTGTGAACCTTTCCACCTCAGTCTTTAGCAATGTGAAGTTTGCTTCTGAAAAGTTTTTCACGGCGGTTTTTATATCAGAAAGATTCAAGAGATAGAAATATGCCCAAAAAGGCCAATAAAACTACAACTATCATGCATTCATATATAGTTCAATTTGAGAGGAGAACAATGTTGTGCACAGTAGAGAAGATAAGATGCAGGATGCATGTGTAGTATTTGGGTACTGAGAGTATGTTAGACTTACCCAAGAAAATATACATACATATATATATATATATATATATATATATATATATATATATATATATATATATATTTATATCTACAGGCATCTCGCTCTCTCTATAGATATATATATATATATATATACACACACACACACACACACACACACACACACACACACACACATATGATAAATAATACAAAAGTATGAAAGAAATAACTTATTTTTATTTTATTTTTTATTTTATTTATAAAGTACAGTTTTGTACCTACCATAAATGTAGATGTTCGAAGATCCACATTGCTGCAGTCCTTACATATGGGTAGTCCGCTGTCCTCGGTCGGCCCGAATACCAAAGTATTAGGCTGCCGTCGGTCATGGGCGCTCAGATCTGTCATCAGCGCGTGAGGGTATTAAAGCGCATGACCGACGTCATATCCTCAGTCTTTTCTTGCCCCATATGTCAGAAGGCCCTAAAAAGAAAGGCCACAGCCAAAAATAGAATACTTTCCAAAAGACACATACAAATAACAGCTACCACCCAAACCATACAACCATTCCAAACAACAGAGGGGAAGGAGGGAGGGTAAATTGGACTGCAGCAATGTGGATCTTCGAACATCTACATTTATGGTAGGTACAAAACTGTACTATGTTCTTCATCTCACATTGCTGCAGTCCTTACATATGGGTAGAATCCCAAAGCAGAGGTAAAGGGAGGCTGGCAAAATCATAAAGCATTGGGAGCTGCCAGAATGCCCTGTAAGACTGCAGTGGCAAATCCAGCTCTAGATTTGGAATAAAGAGGAAGGTGGTAATGTTTAGAAAAAGTATGCACTGAACTCCAAGTAGCTGCTTCCAAAATATCTTTAGTAGCTACTCCCTTAAAAAGCTGTAGAAGTGGCAGTAGCCCTAGTGGAGTGAGGTCTGATTCCAGCCGGAATCTCCTTACCATGATGAGAATAACAAAAAGCAATAGAAAAGCCAATCCACTTAGAAATAGTTTGTTTTGAAACAGGTTTCCCCTGAGAACCCAAAGCAAAAGAAACAAACAACTGCTGAGACTGTCTGAACCCTTTAGTCCTGCTCAAATAATAACGCAACTGCCTGTGAATATCCAAAGTGTGCAAAATTTTCTCCCCATTATTTTGGGGATCAGCATAAAAAGTAGGCAAATGAATTGATTGGTTCAAGGCCACATTTGAAACCACTTTAGGCATAAAAGTAGGATTAGTACGAGATACCCTATCCTTATGAAAAATTAGGAAGGGTTCAACTGCCATAAGAGCCTGTAATTCAGAAACCCTTCTAGCAGACGTAATGGCCAACAAAAAAGCAGTCTTCCAAGACAAAAACTTTAACTCAGTAGTAGCTGCAGGTTCAAAAGGAGGTAAAGTAAGTTTAAAAAAATTAATCCAAATAATTTTTTTTCTTTTTTCTTTGCTTCAAAATTCCCAAACAAAGTAAAATTATGGTAAGGAATTTTCCCAGAAAGGCTGAGCAAAAACCTAAGAGGAAAAAAAAACCCGGGGTTTTCTTAAGATATTAAGAGAACACAATCGGCCTAAACACAACCTTTTGGGGGAAAAAAACCCTCCATTTATCAGAATAAATTTTCCTTTTAAAAATTTGGCCCCAAAATACATTATTAGCAGTATAACGAAAAGTTTTAGAAATCTATGACGTGATGCATCTTTAATTACATATTTAGAACACATACTACAGGAGAAAGGGCAGTTTTGTCCAAAAAGGAATAAAGTAAGAGCTTGACATATAAATCTGAAATTTCTGAGTTCTGGCTGTACTCCTACAAGAGGTCCCTAGAGACCTGGAATCCAGGAGGAAACAATACTGCAACTTACCTGACTGAAGATGCACAGCTACAGTTCAAGTATGTACCACTTTCCACTAAATTAATAAGGAATTATAGGAAAATGTGACATCACTGCTCAACAAAAACTGCTTGGCAGTTGTCACCAGAATTCTTCAATAACTGCAAGCTTTTTTTTTTGGTGATGGTGGTGATTGGGGGGGGTCACTTTTTATAAATTCACTATAGATTCATAAGTTACCCAATATGAAGCACAGCACAGTGGCATGCATTCAGAAGTTCTCACTGGCATAAGCATTTGAATGCGTCTTACACCTGCATCACGTGGAGATGAGCTGTATGGATGTCATCTTCTTGCTGGTAAATGTCACATCAGTGATCTTAAGTTTAAATTCCCCATTAAATATAAAGTAAGACAGCTCAATCTTCAAATGAAGACTTCTTAGAAGCTTTGAAATACAATGCTGCACCGACGTTTCATATACCACTGAAACTGGGGATGTGCAAGCACCAGAAAAATTGCATCTTACTTGGTGTGCCATTAAGAAAATACAAAACAAATTAAGGCCAACAGTGCACTGAGATACAACTTTCATACCATAGTGCCTGCATACGGCTATATATATATATATATATATATATATATATATATATATATATATCTATATATATATATTTTTTTTTTTTTTTACTTTTTTCTAAGTGCTTTTTGCTTCATGCTTGCCAACTATCAAGCCTCAAATTCACTTCTCTGTATTAGGGAATTTTCCCAGTACAGCATGAGGCAAGAGCCATCCAGAGGACTAATACACAGGCACTCATGAGGCTTGCTTGTGCTCTCACAGCATCACATCAATGAGTGCATCACATCTGGCCAAAATACACCACCTTGGTGGAGAGAAGACACCCATAACACTTTACTGCCGAGAATGCACACTCATTAATAATGGCCACCATTACTAGGTGGCTTGTTGAGCTAAGATCCCTCCTCCACACACGCGCATGCACACACATACTATGCAATGATGATGATGATGACCCTCCTCCCCGGGATTGTGGCTGCATGTCATCTGCTCCATCACACCCATCCTCCCCTCTCAGCTCTGTTAAGTGTCAAAAGTACTACTAGAACTTGGATTCTGACAGGTTGAACGTCATAAGGGTTTGACTCTTCCATGCATTTTATTGCTGTACTTTTGTAACAGAACATTTGTTTAATTAAAACGTAAAATATCCTCACTCAGCAATTTCATGTCACACAACATAATCAAAATAAACAGGGGATTTTTTTTTTTTTTTTTTTACATAATATGTTGTTAGTGAACCAGTTTAACGTTAACATCAAAGGCAAGTATACATAACATTGGAGATGTGTTCTAACTCATCCATCCAAGAAATTTATGTAGCAATATCCGTGTATTTCAGACATATCACTAGCCTCTGGAAAAAACAAATGGTACATCGTAATAATAGTTCAATGGTCTTGCACCCCACACACACACACACACACACACACACACACACACACACACACACACACACACACACACACACACACACACACACACACACACACACACACACACACACACACACACACACACACACACACACACACGCAGTATGCGAGTGTGGCTGTGAAGCTACTGTTTAGATCATAAAGCTGAAAAATTGATGATCATACTATAGACAAATTAATGTAGACAGTAAACTGCTGATATACACTTCTGCACATGTTCTGAGGATCAACCTCTGACCAGGAAAATAATGGATATTTTTTTTTTGGGGGGGGGGGGAGCTCCCCACACTCCCGTTTAATTTTATATATTTATTTAATTCCAAGGTCCCACATCCCTGGCGAGGTATCACTGATCTCTAACACCTGGCAATCATCTGTTTTGTCAACCAAAGTGTGTCAACAAAACAGATGCTGACAGAGTGCTTTGGTCAAAATTACCACTCTCATATATATATATATATATATATATATATGTGTGTGTGTGTGTGTGTATACATATATATATATATATATATATATATATATATATCTATATATCAAACATGCACACAGACGGGAACATAAAACTTGATAGGATGTCTGACTGATTGACAATAATGAGGAAGAATCACTGATGAAAGCAGCTTTCAGCAGACAGAATGCTGCCTTTTTTCCACGGTTGTGCAACTGTGAATTTGATATATATATATATATATATATATATATATATACATATATATATATATATATATATGTTGGTGGGGGTCTTCCCAACATGGTGGGGTGCAGGGGGGTGCCCTATAAAACGCTTACAAAGTTGTTAGTGGATATGTGTGATCAGCAATTATTTTTTTGATCTGTTATTCCATTCGACAAATAATCATGAATCCATGCAAGCATACTATATTTACATAAATTTGTTTATTTATTTTGCATTTGTTTACCAGGAAAGTCCAAATGGACACGGGTCCTTTTTCAGCTGTGGCACGGGAAGGAAAGCTCCAGAGCAGAAAAAACAGACTATACAGTGGATGCTCACATATGTGGAATTATAATAAGTAATTGCTCAACAGTCATTACATTTAGACAGTAAAATGCAGTTTGTAAAGGTAATGATTACATAGGTTCATAGGTAAGTACTAGGCTATCTGCCCAAGGGCATTTATAAGCCTAGCCAGAGTGTGTTGGCTTTCGCCATCCCCTTAGATTAGTTCCCTGTGCCTCTGACCAGCAGAGCCACTGCAGTGATCCCCGAGGTAAATTTTCTGTTTCCCATCCACCCGTCAAGGTTTCACTTGAAGAGTGCTAGTGAGGGGCTCTGCCTGATGTATATTGGAATCTTGCTCCAAAGCATGGGGAGTCTCTGGGTCAGGAATCTATCTCTCCAGCACGTCCTATTTATCGTTGTGGTAAGGTTTATATCCTTAGAGCGTGTGGCTCTCAGGGATTTGTTTTTTTTTAGGTGGAGCATGTCCATCAATTCTAGGTTGAACATGGCCTTGTATGTCAAGCAGAGATCACCTCTGAGTAAGCGGTATGCAACCGAGTACAGCTAGAGTTTCTTTAGTCGGGCTGCATAGGTCATCTGAGGCCAGTAATCCTCTTGGTGAGGTACTTTTGTGGTCTTTCCAGCTGTTGCAGGTGTCTTGTAAGGTACATCCCAAATGGGGCATTGTATTCTATAATGGGTCTAATAGGTGATGAGTAGAGAGGCACAATAACCTCCTTTGTTCTGGATGAGAACCCTTTTGAGATTAGGTGGGCCACATAGAAGGATTTTCTAACCATCTTGACAATATGATTATCAAAGGGGAGCTTGCTATCTACTTGGGTCCCCAGATCCCTTATTACTTTTTCTGTATTTAGGGGTCTACCACTTATGTGGTAGTTCACGGGTACTTTATTTTTTTTTCCAAAGGGGGATGACTATGCACTTTTTGGCATTCAGCTTGAGGCCATGATTTTGACACCAGGTATCTGTTTCAGTGAGACCCTTCTGGAGGGTGTCTGTATCAGCCGGAGAATCAATTATGGCCCCTAGTTTGCAGTTGTCTGCGAACTTGGTCAGCCAAAGTGCTCCTGTGCTAGCCTGCACCTCTGAAAAGTATATACTGAACAGGAGGGGTCCTAGGACCGAGCCCTGGGGGACGCCACTTGTAACCAGTTTAGAGTCGGACCTACAGATTGCAAATCTCACCGTGTGATTTCTGTCCGTGAGCCAACTTGCATCCCATCGCTTGACGTAGGGGTTAATGTTCAGGTTGGTGAGTTTGTCTATAATACCAGAATGGGGAATGGTGTTGAAAGCCTTTGCGAGGTCTAGGTAGGCTTTGTAGACCTCCTTACCCTCATCTAATGCCTTGGTAACTGTCTCGAAGAAGTCCACCACGTTTAGAAGGCATGATCTGCCCTTAACAAAGCCAAACTGGGTGGGGTCCAAAGTTTGGAGGTTCCCAATGTCTCTGTTAATGAGTTCCATGATGATGCACTCCATAGCCTTGCAGATCAGACTAGTCAGACTTATACGGCGATAGTTCCCGGGGTCCGTTGTGGTGCCACCTTTGTGGAGTGGGATAACTGTTGCTGTGCGCCACTCTGTGGGTACGTTGCCTGTAGAAAGTCTGGGTTTGAACAGTGTGTTTAGGTGAGGGGTTAGTTCATTTTGGAGCTCTTGTAAGACATAGCCTGGGACACCTTCCGGTCCCATTGAGGCTGTGTTTTTGGCTTTGGATAGGGCTGTTTTAACTTGTGTGTCGGTTATTGTCGGGGCATTACATTCTTCTGGTATGGTTATGGGCCCTTTAGGGAGTGAGAGGGGTGTGAAGTTTGCACTGAACCTGCCTGCCAAAATGTTGGCATTTTCAGTCGGTTCAGTGTATTTTGTGCCATTCTGCACCAACTCAGAGCAGATCTGAGAGTTTCCACTTAGGTTCTTGACATAGCTAAAGAACACTTTGTGGTTGTCTTTGGTGTCCTTGGCAATTTTTCTTTCGAAGCTAGCCTTGGATGATTTAATGAGGGATCGTAGTTTCTTGCTGATACTGATCAGGGATGTCTTTCCTTCTAGGGATTTTGCTCTCATCTGTACTAATTTCCTCCTTCTATTGTAGAGCCTGTTTATGGCAGGGGTCGACCAGACTGGTTGCATTTTCTTGGAGGAGTGAATCTTGGTTTTACTTGGGATAGCACGATCCATGCATTCCTGCAGATGATCATAGAGTGCCTTTGTATAGGTTTCAGCAGCTTGGACAGCACTGTCCATTGGTGTGGGGGCTGTAAACCTTTCCACCTCAGTCTTTAGCAACGTGAAGTTTGCTTCTGAAAAGTTTTTCACGGCGGTTTTTATATCAGAAAGATTCAAGAGATAGAAATATGCCCAAAAAGGCCAATAAAACTACAACTATCATACATTCATATATAGTTCAATTTGAGAGGAGAACAATATTGTGCACAGTAGAGAAGATGAGATGCAGGATGCATGTGTGTATATCTACAGGCATCTCGCTCTCTCTATAGATATATATATATATATATATATATATATATATACACACACACACATATGATAAATAATACAACAGTATGAAAGAAATAACTTATTTTTATTTTATTTTATTTTTTATTTTATTTATAACTTGTGCATTTCAAACACTTTCAGGCACAATATGGCTTGCCAACTATTAAACTGAGCAAACAGAAAAAATGCAAGTGACTGTGAAATGAAAAAAACAACAGAATAATGACTCCAGGTGCAAAATGTGCAAATAATACAACAAAGAAACAGTGGATAATAAGAAATCAAGAGTTTAAGTCTAAAGATATAGCACAGTATGGTACTGAGACCAGACTATGTTAAAAAGGATTATACAACTCAGACAGTGTGTTTCCAACACTGACTACTCACACAAGTTTTAATAAGAAATCCTAGGTTTTATTAGCTCATTTTAAAAATGAATGAAGAAATATACTGTAGAGAGCAGAGAAGCAAATGCTCAATTGTAACTTTAATAATCCAGAATCAAATACAAAATAAGGACTCTAAATCAAAATGAAAAGTGGCAACGGCAATTTAATAACTTGCAATATACAGCCAGGATGTACTGAAATAAGTATTTTGTGTAAATGTCACATTTGTCAGAAACAAGGCAGGTAGGAAGAATCATGAACTATAGCCTGAATTATTTATAATTGACTTACTTCAGGTACAGATAGCACAATGTGTTAGCAAGTACATTTTAAAATGCTTGCATAAAGCAGGAAGAGTAAATGCCTGCATTCCTGTATGGTGCACCCTGACTCAATGAAAAGACCTGGAATTTAAGGGTACAAGCAATAACTGTATCTCTTGCAGAACAATCCTAATGAGGAGAGTAGAGAACATAAGGGAACCATCACTGGTACAAGAACCCAGGGCAGTAGGAGCAGGCCAGGCAGGCCTAAGCAATGTTAGCATGAATGACCTGGGTGTGGGTAAGCTACAGCAAAACAGTTAAAGTCATGATTTTGCTGTAATCCACAATATAATGAATCAAGCCAAGTTGCACTAATTTAACTCGGCTAACGTCTCAAGCTTATTATATATAAAATATACGTGTGTGTGTGTGCGGATACGTATGTGTGCGTGCGTGTAATTAATGTGTTTATCTGTACTTATTGTAATGTTTACAATACCTCAAAATCAGTAAAAGGAGTAAGGTGTACAATTCAAAATGCGGCCCTCGTGTAATAATCACTCATGTTTTCTAATTTGCTGAAGTATCCCTAAAACCAGACTTCATAAGACAAATGACAAATTAACTTTGCCTTTCACATTTAAACGTGAGAGAAATAGCACAACACCTTCTCCAATAAACAAGAAAACTGTCAGAGCACACAAGACAACAATGTTTATACTCAAGAATTATAAACATTAGAATATGAATATAAAACATAATTTTATTTATTTAATTTTTTACAAAACAACCTTCCAATAAAGGATTCCCTGCTAATGTAGGGTTAAATATAACCATATTACTGGTGAATAACAAACCATGAAAATTAACAAAGTAAGTATTTAAAAATGCTGTCAGGATAACTAAATGTGGGGAACTAGAATTGCTGTTTTAAGAAAAATTCCAAAGAGCAATTACCCTAGAACCTCAGTGCACCAGTGTTTAACAAGAAAGGCTCAGTGTCTATCATTCCTTTAAAGAGACAGGACAAAGATGAGGGGTGTACATTTTCCATGCCCAAAGATAATGTTTAAATGCTTCAATACAGTCATTTAACATGTAAATATGTATATTGTCCACTTTTTCTGGTGAATGCCTTACATGTTCACCATCATATTTTTCTAAAAGGTTTCAGCCCATCCGTCATTTTCAGGGCTTATCCTGATTTTTAATTAAAACTGTGTTCTAAAATATGTGATTTTTAGACTTTTAATAATGCTATAGGGTATATTTAAATGCTTAGTCTTCTGAAAAAAGCACAATAAAACAAGTTTAATCTATTGACTTTCTGAGCGAGTAATACCAATATTTATAAAATGTTCCTGCTTTATCTGGGTCCTTCAGCTCATTCTTTAGTGAGGTGGTTGAGGGCTACATCTGCCCTTTAGAAATAATCTGTATAACAACATTTCAGCTATATGACTAAATTAAACTATTACCACTAGAAGAATGTTTTCTCTCATGGTCCAGAAAAGTTGCAACAAACAATTACACCTCCCCCACAATACTATAAATGCTCTTCATTCCAAATACCCACTAGTGTCTACAGTGTTTTTACTTTAAATAACATTTTTTTTCCTGCTGATATACAAGTCAAACTATTCCCTCAGGACAACTCTCTAATTATTTGAGAAAAAAAGGTTGAGAATGTAGCAGCACAAATACATGGCCACCCCTTGTGTGCATTTAATCTAAATTCTGTGTTAGTTTTCTAAAATATTGTAGTACGAGAATTGTATGCAACCACTTTTGCTAAATTATCCCAATAATTAAAATCTAATACTAGCATAGCCTGCTGTTTCATTCCACCAGACTGCACAGCTACTGAGTAAAGATGTCTTACTGTTACAGCTGTCAAAACAACTCCTGTGTTTTACAACACTCTTAACGTTTGTAGACACAAACACTCACTTTCACCTGTAGCATGGCACACTTCCAGCCGTGTGCAGAGTCTGCACACTGAACAGAATACTTCTGCTCTTTCACTATGATCAGTTCAAGCTGTTTAACAAAGCAGCTAAGGTAAATAAGAGATGTTCCTTCTGTCTGGATGAAATACCTAAATCAGTTCATTGCTAAAACTGCTTACACTGACATGTGAGAAGCTGGCATTTCCAGCCCCAGATATTTTTTTTTTTCAGATACTGCCTAAAATATCCTTAACCTGTATTCACAGGTCTGTTCTATAAAGAATGCCCTGAAGTGCAAAGAAGTCCCTGGTCCCAGACATAAGCCATGCACAAACATGGTAATGGGAAAGATTTCCATGGCACAGAAATGATGTTGCCTGAGCACAGCATGCTTGATGTTTTAAATAATATACACTAAATTTGTCTTAAGATAACTGCAAATACACAAGTTGTTTTAAACTGCACTTGATGCTATTAAACTCAATCCCTTACAGCTAAATAGCTACCTCTGCAAACTAAGTGAGCATGGAAAACAAACTTCATTTATTGACTGAAAATGTCCTGCTGTAAGGCATAATAGACAAACAGACTCGAGAATAAGGCAAGTGTATTTTTTTAAATAATGTCCAATCAAGGGGAATTTGCTTCTAGCTAGCACTAATTTACAAACAAATGCTGACACTTCTTGATCCCTGACTGACTTAGAATATGTTTAATAAAATTATAAATAAATGGTAATAGAGCGTTATTTCCCTTCTTTAACAGGTGACTTCAGTGTTTCTAGAGACTGCTTTAAGGTAAGACTGTAGGTAGAAGTACACAAAATCCAGTCATATGAAAACATTTTAGACTAGAATCAGATCAAAGTTAAACACTATCAGACAATGCTCCTCCCCCCTGAGATGGAATTTCTGAAAGACATTCATAATTTCTAACAAGCACTAAAATTTTCCATAAGCATTTATACTTTGCTCACACCACTAGATGAATGCCTCCAGTGGCCAAAAAGACTTACCATATATATTTAAAAAATGGAAAATTTCCAGAAAAGAATAAAGTTAAACATTATAAACTAGGCACGTCATACTGTCTCCCTTTACTGTCAACTCAAAGACTCACCTATAGCCAAAACAATTGAAACTCTAACATCTTCATTTTACATAAATCTTTTATCTGAAAGTCTGAAGAAAATGTTATTTGGACTGCATAGAATGCCAGAGTTTTGGATTCCATCTTCCCCCACCCCCAAAACATGGGCCCTATACTTTTTAACCTTGAGAACACAAAGTACCACAAATAATTACATTTACTTTACACTTACACTGGGAGTTTCATACAAGTCATTTAAATAAGTCTGACAGCAACCTGGATTTCATAAGGACCACTCCTGGCAAGTGATGCAGCTACATTCATCTGGTATGCTGACCCAGGCAGAAAGAGCAAAAATCTACAGTGAGCAATGCTTAGACACTGGGATATTCTTCATGAAAAAGACAAACCGCGTTCATTATGTAGTCAGATGTGACAATGCAATCAAGACAAATTTTATAAAAGTAAAGAACTGCTCAGTGTCAAACCCTCCACTACTGTACCGTATACAGAAATATAGTCCAAACCCAGCATGTGACTTGGTAAGCTTGGGAAAATATACACTTTCAACTGCTTCTGAGGAACATTTTTCAGAAAATGTTAGAATATCAGAATTTAATCAACTTATCACTCCTCTAAGTCAACTAATATCTTGATATCTGCATTAGCTTCAGTTTACAACGTGCTGCTTACCAAAGCTTCACCGTAAACATTTATAAATACTGAGATGTGATGCTTTGTTTTTGCACAGTTTTAATTCAAGGCATGCCTCTCACATGGCCATAAATTATGGAAAAAGCCATTTGTGTGCTACAAACATGGCATCCATCTCATGTAAAATGCAAGTTTTCTTGAAAGTAGAGTTGAGCTCATGGTCATCATGTGATGTTAATAATTAAAGCAAAATGCTTATTAATAGCATGCTTTTTAGTATATCACTTTTATAAGTAAAAAAATAACAATATTTAATAATGCATCTCTTTTAGAGCTTCTATTTTTTTGGGTCTATATTGTTATTTGGTAAACTCAGTTGAGCACTACGTATATATGGCCACAATGGCACGCTTATATTAATCTGCAAATTTTGACAGTAATACAAAAACAGAAAGCTAGCCCAACCAGCTGAAATGTAAACTGCAGAGCTTAGAGACTAGTAAGTTACATCAAGCAAACAGCCATTTCCCCCAGTTTTTATATAAAACCTGCAAAAAAATTGAGAAACATGGCTCATCTGAACCATCAGAAAAGGATTTGGTTCATAAGCATGATTCTTTGAAAGAAACTGTTAATTCATTAAAATAACATTTACTCACATACTGTAAGAATATATAAGCTTTTCATACAGAAGTAAAGTATCTGTTGAGTCGTTTCAAAGATTTTTCTTTTCAAAATTACTAGAAATAGACACACCTCTGGTTTATTCCTCTTCCCCTTGACAACAGCAACTGATCTACATGCTTTCTAACCCAATTTATAAACAAGCATCAATGAGTTTGATACAGAGATGGAAATGAAAAACAAGGAAACACAGTTACACGACAATACTAAAAAACAAAGCAACAGGCATTCTTAAACACACTGGGGGTAGAAACGAAAGTTGCACTAATAATGCATGCATAACAGAATACAAACAGAATAATGGATAGCCACTAAGTTTGGAATGAAGTTCATAAGCAAACTCTCCCACTTGTGTTAAAGGATTCAGCAGAGCTGGGTTCAAGTCCTGCAACCTCTGTAGCATGGCTCGGCTCTAGCCTTTAATAACTAAGTGCAACAGTGTTACCATCTTAATCAGGAACCTCTCTCCTTACTATCCTCACCTGGTATCAGACGTTAACAATAATTTTAATCACAAGCTAAAAAGAGGTTACAACACTGTGGAAGTGTATGCAAACAAAACGTAATCAGATCCAGTATTACAATTGTTTTATACAAAAATACAAACTAAATTTGAAAATAAATGAAATAGGAAAACAACCATGTAATTAATTTGAGTTCACCCAATGTATAAATACATCAGAGGCTGTTAGCAAAACTGGTGCACTCAGGAGATCTGTATTTTCACGCATAAAAAAAAAATGTTATTTCCTCTGCTTGCATGCTATTCCAGAGAACAACACACTAGTTCTTAGTGAGTGTTCTACTTTAGCAACAGAATACAAATGCATTGTCAAATGGCATCCAAGTAAAGTGCATGGTCAAACATGAAATCTAAGGTTTTCTGTAACTTGTATTACATTTTGCAGTTTGTTAATGGAATTACTTGCAGACACAAATGCTTAATTCTGAGATTTCTGTTCAGACTGAGCAAAAGAGTTTCAGTTTGAATGATGTGTCTGGAGCCTTTCTCCCCGGGCCTCCTCTGAAAATAGGCTCTGTCCCAGTCAGACACTCCCGGTAAACAAATGTTAAATAAATAAATAAATAAATAAATAATGCTAGTTACCTTTCTGTAAAATAAATTCTCTAAACAAAAAAAAAAAAACATGCATTTATTTCTAACTACTTTTTACAGTCCTTCCGGATGACAAATAATGGCCAGCCAAACTGCAGAAAAGCAAAAGCAAGAACAAACTCTAAGTGTGTCATCTGATGCTGCCAATTCAAAATCTGAAACAATATTCCTGTCCAGATAAGGTCAGAAGTACCACTATCCAAATGTACTACAACACCAAAAAAGTGGCTACTGAATCAGTGACACCGCAGACTCTAAACCACAGAGCATGTATTTTACCCAGTCGCCCATGTTATCTATAACCAACCTCCAATGGCTTACATTATCCTAATATATTTTACAATACATCTCGAAATGCATGCTCACTCCTGCTCCCATTTCAGTACTTCTAACCTTACCCAACTCTTTACTCCATCTTGTCTTTGCACATTTTAATATAGGACACATTTACTTCATATTCTGATGTCTCTACAGCTATCAATCTGTGCATACTGTATACAAGCCCTAAGGATAGGAAAGATGCGTCTCTGTTAACGACAGCAATGAGGATATGTAAAATACTGCGCCTACACCTTCATTTATGTATCCACTTTCCTGTAGCATACTGCTGAATTCCTGCTACCTGTACATGTTGGACAAATACAGAAACGGCTCTTAAGCACTGCAGCTTTCATGTAATCTTAGAAAATGACTAGACAAACTCCAAACCTGTTTGGACAAAGTAAAACAGGGGCTGCTAATTATGCAAAATAAAAATGTGTAAGAAACATTATATTTTTATGAAATACACATCACAGTAAGATATCACTAAACCATTCACAAAGAGCCCTTACACAACAAACTGCCACTACCCAGAAAAGTCATTTAACAGAAGCTTGCAACACATTAATAACCCCAAAATAAACAAAAACAGTTAATCAAAAAAAGAAACACCAAAGAGCAGAAACACACACATCTAACTCAAATATATTAATGAAGTAGTAACAGATAAATTAACCGTCAGAACTGATAAGCATTCCACTCCGAAAATTCAAAATAAATATAATCCAAGCTGACAAGAATGGAGTGTGGCAGGAAAAAACAAAAATATTCTGATTATCAATAAAAATACTCTTTATTCACAACGGTCCAGACAGATAAGTGCTTTCGCTAAAAAGCATCATCAGATCTTAAAACGTCTCAGCCCAATACTAAATCTTTATATATACAGGTTTAAAAATCTCATACCCAATCGGACCTTAAAATCAATTAACTCCCTTAAAGCTATATGACATTTATGGTAGGTATCATGACAGTATCTATATGAAATTATTATAGTATTAATAGAACTTCTCAACAAAGTTTTCTAAAATATATAAAAAAATTATATTGTCATATTACATACAACAGAAAAATGAAAAATATATAACAAAAACTTCAATTATAAAAGCTAGCTGTCCTGCTTCTCATATATTAAACAATAAAAAAGTTTTAATTAAACAAATATGTAAAATGATTATCTAATAGACCTTTGTGTGCTACTTTCTAATTGAATGAATGGACATATTACAAAAGGTATATGTGTTTATATATGGACAACCCATAAACTGGCCAAGCACAAGACACAATTGTTAAAAAATCAATATCCAAAATCTGACTGACTAAAATAAATAACTGATGGGTGATGATTGCTTAGTGTTTAATTTTCCTACGTTTACGTAATACTGGTTTGATGGATGCCCTTTCATTCAGGCCCAAGCCTTTATCCGCCCTTGGTTTTATGATCCAGTTCCCTTCTCTGCATTCCGTGTGATTCCTTATATCACCCTCGCACATGTTTAGCCAAAGCATTATGTGTTGAACCTTTCTTAATATGATAAATATGCTCTTGTATCCTGTCCCTAAAACACCTATTGGTCTTGCCTACATAAACATGTGATGCAATATGGAGATACACACAAGTTTTTATTTAGAGCCCTTGAAGTCATAAATCCTAGTGTCCGTGAGGGTGATACAAGGAATCACACGGAATGCAGAGAAGGGAATTGGATCATAAAACTAAAGGCGGATAAAGGCTTGGGCCTGAATGAAAGGGCATCCATCAAACCAGTATTACATAAACATAGGAATATTAAACACTAAGCAATCAGCACCCATCAGTTATTTATTTTAGTTAGTCAGATTTTGGATACTGACTTTTTAACAATTGTGTCTTGTGCTTGGCCAGTTTATGGGTTGTCCATATATAAACACGTATACCTTTTGTAATATGTCCATTCATTCAATTAGAAAGTAGCACACAAAGGTCTATTAGATAATCATTTTACATATTTGTTTAATTAAAACTTTTTTATTGATTAATATACGAGAAGCAGGACAGCTAGCTTTTATAATTGAAGTTTTTGTTATATATTTTTCATTTTTCTGTTATATGTAATATGACAATATAATTTTTTATATATTTTAGAAAACTTTGTTGAGAAGTTCTATTAATACTATAATAATTTCATATAGATACTGTCATGATACCTACCATAAATGTCATATAGCTTTAAGGGAGTTAATTGGTTTTAAGGTCCGACTGGGTATGAGATTTTTAAACCTGCATATATAAAGATTTAGTACTGGGCTGAGATGTTTTAAGATCTGATGATGCTTTTTAACGAAAGCGCTTATCTGTCTGGATAATTTTGAATCGAGAGTATTTTTATTGATAATTGGAATATTTTTGTTTTTTCCTGCCACACTCCATTCTTGTCAGCTTGGATCAAATATATTAATGAATCTACATTAGAAACAGAAATAAAGCAAAACAGAAACCGGGATTGTGATTCACATTAAGCATGATTTACAGAAATAAAAAGCACTAAAAACTGAAGCACATTGTCTAATCAAAAATCATAAAAAGTCAGCCAGAAAAGGAGAAAAAAAAAAACTCATGAAGAAAGTGAAACCATAAAAATCAAACAGGAAATTAAGCGCAACAGGAAGTGAATAAAGTGCACACGCAACTTATGACATGGACTTAAAGATAAAAATACACAAAAGTAAAACACTGCATAAATACACATCCATATTAAAAAAGTAACAGAACACATACAAAAATCACCAGAAAGCCCCAACTAAATAAGGCAAGAAGCATACCCAAACCTCTCAAATGTCCCTATTTTGGAGGAACGTTTTTATTTTCTGACCAGATTTACCCTGTACAACCTCTGGAGGTATGCCACTATTTTCAGGCTTGATTTACCCCTGTTCAGGATGCGGGTATATTTGGAGGCAAGTTCCTACTTTCAGGTTTGATTTAGCCCTTCAAACAATTTTTTGAATCCCGCCTCATCAAGTATGATTTTTGAATTTGACTTGTACAAAGAAAACTGCACTACTTGACCAACATACTAGTGGCACCAATAATTTTAAGAAAGAGGACACGTGTTACATCTCACTTTTTTTTGGACATAAAAATAAATCACCTTATGTGGTAGAATTATGCAATACAGTTCATTAAAGTGTACGTTTAACACGGTTCTCTGATAATGTGTTTGATACGTTTCCGTCATTTTTGTTGCATGTTTTTTTTTAAACATGTTTCTGAGTAGTACCCCACATTCTTACTGAAAGTAGGAAGAGTTGTGTGCTATTTGGATCCAAATGTTACGTTAATAAGATGTACAACTTTATGTCTGAATGTACTCACTTTTCAAACACTTTTGTACCTGTTTCAATGTCTGCAGGGTGAGAGGTGTAAGCATACCATCAGCTAAACCAACTAAAGGGAAATTATTGGGGGGGCATTACTGCTTACATATATGTGCCTTTCATTTCTTGGAAATATCCCCAAATGGATTTCTCAATGTGAACATTTTTAAGCCTGTACACCTGGAGTATAGTTTTATTATTAAAGTACTTTGTTTGTGTCTTTTGGCTTTTCCCAGTTAGGGGTCACCACAGCGGAACTTCGGTCCGCTAATGATTGGCAGTAGATTTTTACGTGCTGGCTTGCCGGGCCTAACGCACAACCTTCAACGAAGGAACGCCCATTTACGCATATTGCCATACAGAAGACGCTCTGAGAATCGAACGGGCAACGTCTAACTGTGAGGCGACAACGCTACCGCAGCACCACCACCACAGTAATCTTTTATTCTTAAAGTACCATGCTACTGATATTCAAAAGCATATGAGGGGTCAGATTCCAGTTTGCTGCCAGGCTAGACAGCAACTGCTTGTAACTCTGAATCACAGTAAATTTGAAAATGAGAACAATCTTTTAAGTTCAATATGCAAAGCATATTTTTTGCCTTACAAATAATTTTCTAACATTTAACACAAGAAGGAAACTCATAACAAAAGCTAATTAAATTAAATAATTAATAAAAAGAACAGCAAAAACACAACAACCTTTCATTTTCTCTAGATACAATCAGAAACAAACATCCCATAAGCGCAGAGAAGTTAAAGCTATGCTACTAAGCTTCATCCTGTAATCCGGGGTGTGATTCTGTCAGTCTCCACTTGCCTACTGCTTGAATCTAAGCAAGTCAGGCTCAAAATCTCTGACAATTTTATATATATATATATATATATATATATATATATATATATATGTATAGTTCACTTAGAAAATGAACAGAACAACAAATTTTGAATTAACATGCATCTTCAGAAGAAGAGGTAGTATGAAGCTCTAATGTCTCAAATTACTGACCGACTGTAATTCTCAGTGATTTACCAAAAATTTGAAATTTTTCAAGGGACAGCCAGAGACAAAATATGAGATAAAATCATGCATGGTCTGCAAAATCATGGGCAGTTCAAAGCTATACAGGTTGCCCCTTAAAAGGAGATTGTGTCTATAGGGTCTACATGGCTAACAAATCAAAAATAGCAACATATTAATATGTTATGGTGCTATAGAAATGCAATAATATTTCATAATTAACTTCTATTTCAAAATAAAATATACAAACTTGTATTCTTCATTACTCTCCAGGTCTGACACGTCTCTCAATAAACTGCTATATATATTAAAGTTATACCTAAATAAATGATGTTATCATTGGCATAAAAAGGAAGTTATGTTCTTACCAAAATGTTCCATCTGTGCTGTTTATCTTTATTCACTCATTACTGATGGGTGTCGGTTCCATCCTCGGAACCGAGTTGGCCTTATACCAAGCTCGTGCCAACCAAAAAACTCTCAAGCTAAGCTTTTACCCATAGTGCCCCTCTCTCTGTTACCTCAAATTGAGTTTGCCAGGGATAGGAAAGCTGAGGCTTTTTCTGAGCAGAAACCTTAGCCTCTGGAGGGGGATGCTGGGTGGGACATAATGAATGAATGAAGATAAACAACATAGATGGAATGCTATGGTAAGAACATTACTTCTTTATCTGATATTGGTAATCTTCATTCATTCCTTACTGATGTGACAGAGTCCCTAGCTACTTTATGTCCTAACACTGAACCAAAGGATGCTCTTCCCCTGGAGACCAGGTCCAATTTGTAATGAGTAATAAAGGTATGGGGAGTAGACCAAGTTGCAGCTGCAGAGATATCATCCACTGAAGCCCTTGAATGAAAAGCTACAGAGGTTGCCATTGATCTGGTTGAGTGTGCTTTGACCTTGCTCAGTAGAGGAATATTATTCTTTTGGTAAATGAAGGATATACAATTTCTCAACCACTTAGATAAGGTCACTTTAGAAACCGGGTCCGCCAATTTCGGACCTTAGAAAGACACAAAACTGGTCCGATTTACATATTGGTTCTGTTCTGTGCAGATAAAAAAGTAATTGTTTGTGTACATCTAACAAATGGAGGCAGTATTCTCCTTTATTCGAATAGTTTGGAAAGAAGACAGGAAAGGTCACTCGTCTGGTTAATTGCCAATTCTGAGATAATTTTCAGAAGAAAGGAGGGGCTAGTCCAGAGTGATACTCTGCCTCTATGAAACACCATATAAGGGCGTCTGATACACAAGGCCTGAAGCTCAGATATCAGTCTAGCTGAAGTTACAGCTACTAAAAACAGAGACTTCCAGGTCAAAACCTACACACCACAAGAATCCGCAGGTTTAAAAGGTGGCTGTATTAGAGACTGAAATAAAAAAGACCACAGTAAAGAACTTCTCGAAAGCCGACTTCACACTTCTAAAGACTAGTGTGGTCTCCTTTAAGGCCCCCGAGCCGGCGGAAAACAGTACTCAAGCCGCTGAATCACTTACAAATGCCTTCTACCAGCACCTGCAGGACTGCATGGATAAGGCAATCCCAAGCAAAACAAAGACTCTTTGTACCAAAGGCAAGCGTCCAGTCTGGTGGACCCCAGCCATAAACAAACTCTACAACAAAAGGAGGAAGCTACTACAAGATAGAGCAAAATCCTTAAAAGGTAAGACACCCTTGATCACTATAAGTAAAAACTAAGAGCTCTCATAAAATCATCCAAAGCAAATTTTGAGAGAAAAATAGCTAAAGACTCAAAAGACAATCATAAGGCCTTCTTTAGCTATGTTAGAAACCTGGGAGGAAACTCCCAGATATGCTCAGAACTAGTTCAAAATGATGTGAAGATTACTGATCCTACAGACATTGCCAACATACTGGCCGACAGGTTCAGTGCAAACTCCCTCCCCAAAGGAGAGATATCTATACCAAGCGATTGCAGCCCCCAAACATCTCCAACGCCCAAGTGAGAACTGCTCTCTCCAAAGCAAAAACACAGCATCCATGGGACCTGATGGTGTCCCCGGCTGTGTGCTCCACGAACTCAACGAGAATTAAACCCACAGCTAGGACAGCTGTTTAATCATAGTCTTACCTCTGGATACGCACCCAGGAGTGGCGCACTGCAACTGTGGTCCCACTTCACAAAGGCGGTGCCTCCACCGACCCTGAAAATTACCGCCCATTAGCTTGACAAGCCTTATCTGCAAAGCCATGGAGAGGATCATAATGGACCTCATAAATAAAGACATAGGGAATTTGCAGACTTTGGATCCATCCCAGTTTGGCTTTGTCAAAGGCAGATCATGCCTTCTAAACTTGGTTGACTTTTTTCAAACAGTCACCAAAGCCATTGATGAGGGAAAGGCAGTCCATACAGCCTACCTCGATTTGGCGAAGGCCTTCGATACAATACCCCACTCGGGTATCATTGAAAAACTCATCAGCTTAAATGTTAACCCATACATCACAAGATGGGTTGCAAACTGGCTGAGTGACAGAACCCACAGGGTCAGAGTTGCTGGCGCCATGTCAGACTCAAAGCCTGTCACAAGTGGTGTACCACAGGGCTCAGTCCTGGGCCCACTCTTGTTTGGCATCTACTTTTCAAGTACAAGCAAACACAGGAGGGTTATGGCTGACAAAGTTTGCAGATGACTGCAAACTGGGCCATAGTAGAAAACACATCTGACACAGATATCCTTCAGAAGGGTCTCACAGAAACGGATAACTGGTGCCAGAGCCATGGCCTAAAGTTAAATGCCAAAAATGCATAGTCATACCCTTCGGGAAAAACCAGGTCACCCCCCGCTACCACCTAGGTGGCAATCCACTCAGCACAGAACACGTTACCAGGGACCTGGGGACCCAGGTTGATAGTAGTCTGTCATTCGACACCCATGTAGCTAAAGTAGTTAGGAAGACCTTCTACATTGCCCACCTTATCATGAAGGGATTCTCATCTAGATCAAGGGAGGTCATAGTCTCCCTATACTCATCACTCATCAGACCAATGATCGAGTACAATGCCCCATTCGGAATGTATCTGACCCGACACTTGCAGCAGCTGGAGAGGCCACAAAAGTTCCTCACCAAAAGGATAAAGGGTCTCAAACATCTGTCCTATGCTGCCCGACAGAAAGAACTCCAGCTCTATTCAGTCGCTTACCGCTTGCTCAGAGGTGACCTTTGCCTATACAAGGCCATGTCAAACCCAGATTTGATGAATATGCTTCACCTCAAAAAATCTAGATCCGTCAGAGCCACAAGGGCGGGAGACTTAAACCTCGACACGGCTATTAATAGGACGTGCTGGAGGGATAGATTCATCACCCAAAGACTCCCTATGCTGTGGAATAAAATCCCGGTATATGTGAGGCAGAGCACCTCGCTGGCCTTGTTCAAGAGAAATCTTGACCAATGGATGGGAGATCGCAGATATACCCCAGGGATTACCTCAGTGTCACTGCTCGACAGAGGCACAGCAAAATAATGGGTATAGTTCCCCATACTAAAGGGGTGGCGTAAGCCACAAAACTATGGGCTAGGCTTGTAAATGCCCTCGGGCAGATAGCCTAGTATGAACCTATGAACCTATGTAGCACCAGCATTAAATCCCATGGATCAGTCGGTTCCTTGAAAGGTCGTCTGATATACGAGAGCCCTTTTCATAGGTTCATAGGTTGGTACTAGGCTATCAGCCCTAGGGCCTATACAAGCCTAACCATTACAATTCCCTGGATATTTCTTACCACAATATTTACTTCCCTGAGGCAATAGGAGATTAGGGATGAATCTTGGAAACCGTTGTGAAAGTTTGAAATTGCATCCATATGGACTCGAACTGTGGAGGCCGCCGCCCCTGACTGTACAAGATTTGACAGGTAATCTAAAACCAAAGTAACAGGAGCTGAGCAAGAATCTAGTTTCTTTTGTTTGGACAAAATAAAAAATCTCTTTCATTTGCCGAGATAGATTTTCCTGGTGGATGGTTTATGCGAAGCCAGAAGAATATTATGTATAGGAGTGGTAAGGTTACTCTGCCTGGCTATTACCGGAAGTAAAGGAACCAAGCTGCCAGCTTGAGAATGGGAAGGTTGGGATGCATCAACCCTTGTGGATGCGAGATCAGTTCCGGAGTTGGATCCAGAATCCAGGACTGGCGTACTAGGTGAGGCCAAAGGAAGGGAAACCATATCTGTCATGGCCAGCAAGGGGCAATGAGGATTAGTTTGTTTCTCAGATGAAGGGCCTTCCTTAGAACAAGGGGAATCAAGGGAAAGGGAGGGAAGGCATACAGAAGCCCCATGGGCCAATTGTGTATCACAGTGTCCTTCGGAGATTAACCCTGTGGGGGGATTAGGGCAAAGTAGCTGCAGCATTTGTTGTTTAGTGGGGAGGCAAAAAGATCGCAGCAGGGCTGACCCCAGTGGCTGAAAATCTTCGCCGCCACAACTGGATTGAGGGACCATTCATGAGACTGCAGGATACATCTGCTCAGCTTGTCTGCAATCAAGTTGGAAACCCCAGGAATATGCATTGCTATCAGAAAGTGGTCGGAAGTTATCGCCCATTGCCAAATTCTCATGGCCTCTCGATACAATGGGTAGGACTTGGTTCCCCCTTGTTTGTTGATGTACCAGACTACTGACATGTCGGACTGTATAGCAATTGCCCCTGATGGGAGGGTGGATTGAAATGCTTGCAACACTAGAAGCACTGCCCTCAGTTCTAGGATATTGATATGCAGATTGGCCTCTATGTCTGACCAAGTGCGTTGGACAGTCTCCCCTTGGTAATGCCCCCCTACCCTATCACGGAAGCGGCCGTGGTCACTGTGGTCCTGGGCTGAGGTGGGCAGAAGGGGCAACTCCATAGCTCTTCATCTGGCTTCATCCACCACATTAGATCCTCTTTGCATCATTGAGTTATATGTATCTGAAAGGACAATGGATGGTGCAAGGGATACCAATGTGTCAATAGGAGCCACTGGAGAATTCTCATGTGTAGTCTTGCAAGGGCACTATGGTTATTGAAGCTGCCATGGAGCCCATAAGTTGAAGAACCACCCAAGCATGTACTAGGTTTTGACAGAGTATCACCCAGATCTGGGATATTATCCTGTGTAATCTGTGGTCCAGAAGAGACACTGTCAAGCAAGTGTATTGAAATCTGCCCCTATAATTTCCAAGGTTTGAGAGGGAATCAAGTTGCACTTTCCCAGTTTCTTGAGATTCCCAGAGATTCTGCTAGTTTGAGAGTGTAGTTTAGAGCCTTTTCCAGTAGACGTTTGGTGGGGGCGGTAAGGAGTCGATCGTCAAAATATGGAAACACCTGGGGGCTGTAGAGAGTCTGAAGGGCAGTACGTGGAATTGGAAGTGATTGGCTCCTCACTGGAAGTGAAGGGATCTTCTGGAGAACTTGTCCATTTCTATGTGATAATATGCATCCTGAAGATGTATTGAGCACATCCAATTGTCTTTCTCCAGGAATGGAAGGATAGACTGAACCGTGACCATCTGGAATTTTTCCTGTTTGTTCAGGTTGCTGCGATCTAGAATTGGTCTCCAGTCCTCTGTCATTTTTGGCACTAAAAGGAATTTTGAGAAAATCCGGATCCTATCGGGTCTGGTGGGAGATGACTCTTTTTTGAAGCAGCTTTTGTATTTCTTGAGCTGCCATTTCCCTTTGACTGAGTGGAATGTCAGGAATTTGTCTGGGTGATTTTGGGTAAAGACTGAATGGGAAGTGATAACCTCTGGTTATGATTTACTGCACCCGCAAATCTGCAGTTATTGTTAGCCAGGCAGAACGTGCTTCCAGAGGAAATCAATTGGGCTGCTCCTTAGGAGCGGTGATAGGATTGTCCAGAGAAGGGATCTCTGGACTCCTGGTTATGCAGACCCCCTCTACCTCTGTAGGGCCACCTTCTGGAAGTGTTACCCCCTCTGCCCCGGGGTGTAAACTCACCACGTGTGTCAAGGAAAGGACCCTGAGATTTCTTGTACCAAATCTTTACACTCGCCTCTGGTTCCTAAAATAGGAACGTTGAGGGGTTGAAAAATGTACACCCATTGCAGACAGGGTCTTGCCGTCCTTCTCACACCTGGCCAATGTGTCTTTGACTTTTGGGTTGAAAAGAGAAGAAGCTAAAACTGGAAAGTTCAGAAAGGAAGACTTAAAACGGTCCCGCAAAGTCACAGAGGTGCATCCAGGTGTGACGTCTCATGACAACACCTGAATCCACCGCTCTAGCTGCTCCTTCAGTAGCATGGGAAATCAAATGCATGGAGGAGTTGGATATGGATTCCTGGGTAGCAAGCTGCGAGGCAACCTTGTTACATACCTCGTCAGAGACTGCTCCTGCTAAGGTTTTGGAGAGTTCGGAGACTAAGTCTCTCTGAAGCCTAGTGAAATGTGCCAGGTAGTTCAAAGACCTAATAGCAAAGGTCGATGATGGAAAGACTCACTTTCCTAACCTGTCCACCACCAGAGACTCCCTGTTTGGTGGGGTGAACAGTCTGGCTTTCCTGGGAAAGTTCCTTCTTAGTGGCAGTCGCCACCACCATAGTGTCTATAGGAAGACCCCTGGACCAGTGTGGATGTTGCTCAGAAAGGGATAAAAACTTGTCTGGTTTCCATGGAATTGGGTCAATGATATCAAGACTATTCCATGCACGCTGCATGATGAGTTGAACCAGCTCATCTGCAGGTGGGGTCACCCAGGAAGTAGAGAGTCAAGCACAAAAAGCCTGCAGGAATACGGATTCCTTGGAGGAAGGGTTGGTGGGCTTCCAGTCACCCCTCTGCTTCAGGATTTCCAGGTCGTCTCCAAAGGAGACGTTATCAGGGGCGACTGTGGGGACCCCTCCCCTTCATCATAATCTACTCAGTGAGGGACTCCTCAAGGGATTCCACGTGCTTCCTCTTGCACATCCTCTTATGTGGTACCTCTTCAGTGGGAGTTTCTGATGAGGACTGCGAAGAGAGGGCACCGTGCAGTAGGGTATCCTGAGACTCCTGTGCTTGATGTCCCGATATGGTGGTCTGTGTCAGCTGTGGCTCAGGAGGAGGATATAATTGTTGTTCCAACACTGGCGGATTGCCTGCAGAGGCAAGAGCCTTCTCCATCACCTGGAAAGCAGGTCTGCCTGAAGAGGGCTGGGAGTCCGGAACCAAGAAGGACAACCTCGGAACTAGGGTCACACCCCACTCCGATGAAACTACATCCAAGGACGGAGCCCCAAGGGGACTCACTACTGTCAGAACTCCTGGAACCATGGTAGATGGCACCATAGAAAAAAACAGTGCCGTACCAGGCACTTTGGAGCCCGCAGTCCACTCCTGATCCTGAGGATGACCTGGCTCCAAATGAGTCAAAGGCCAAAGTGTTGGCTCAGGCACCATGGTGAGATCCACCAGTGGAACTGAAGGCATGGGAACCATAAATGGAGTTGCTGCAGAAAACTTTGATGCCTGCAAGGGGGTCAAAGGAGGAGAATAAAATGGAGTCCGTGGAGAGTCCCAAGTCCAGATGGGAAGGGAGTTTTGGAAGGTATAGCAATCCTTCTGGCCATCAGGCTGGTCCACAAGATGCACCACGTCCAATTCCAAAAGACTCCTACTCTATCTTGTAGATAACCCTGATGGGGAGTCAGGCCATTCGAAGAAAAGGCTATACTGTTGCACCAAGAAAGGATACACCATAGGGGAGTCCGTGCAGAGTGGTCTATCGGCACTAGTCTCGAGACTGGAGACCTGTACTGGAGGAATGTCTGGTATCGAAACCGATGGAGCAGACACTGTAAGCAAGCTTGGTGCTGTAGATATGGTCAGTGCCGTGATCAGTGTCAAGGATAGGATTTTTACTGATGGCACCGAGGTAGAAATTTGCAGTTTACGCAATATCAGTGCCATAGACATTGTCGGTACCCTAACAGGCGCCAACGACACAGTTTTTGTAGATGGTACTGAAGACTATACCATAGAAACCAATTTCGGCTCTGGAGATGAAGTCAGTTTTGGAACTTTTTGTCTTTGTTTCTGTTTTCTATCACCCGAGGGTGAAGAAGGAACCAAATGCTGTCCCTTTTTGTGCTCTTTTCTAGGAGGTGGTGAGCCCTCCGGTGCAGAAATAGTCTCTGAGAAGGCGACTTAAGGAGGCCTTCAAACTTAACTTATTTTTTCTCTCATTTAGGGTTCGAGAACTGAACCCTTGGCAAATGGTTCAAGGAAGTTGCATTGAAAGATGAGGAATCCCAAACAATAAACACAAGACACATGTAAGTCACAATTTGGCATTTTGCAACCACACTCACAATGTTTGAAACCTGACATTCCTTTTTTCTCAGACATAGAGCACAACAGTATATCCAAGTAACCACAAACAGTAATAGAAAGATAGAGAGAATTTTTTTTTTTTTTTTGTACAAGAGAAACAAAGGGAAAGGGAGGGGGGAGAAATAACAATGGTATTCAAAAATTTACCTCAGAGGGTAAGGGAAAATACCGTATCACCAATGGTACTTTAGAATTACCATAAGGTAGTTGAAAACAGAAAGAGAAAAAGTGGGTAAACTAACAATAGATTATGGGAAAGAAAGTAGACTGTAAAAAGGAATGAAATTATCCAGTAAGCAGTTTAAATATGAGAAAAACTTCAGCTGGCTTAACACGGATTTTCGGCTATGCGGCAAACGAGACCTGAGGTAACAGGGAGAGGGGCACTATGGGTAAAAGCTTAGCTCGAGAGTTTTTTAGCTGGCATGAGCTTGGTATAAGGCTGGCTCGGTTCCGAGGACGGAACCAACACCCATCAGTAAGGATTGAATGAAGATTAACAACATTAGAGTAAATGTTTCCACAACAGCAAACTATACAAAACAACAAAAGCACATTTATTTATTATTTATTTATTTTACATTTGTTGACCGGGATTGTCTGACTGAACTGAAGAGCCTTTTTTCAGCAGATGCCCAGGGAGAAAAGCTCCAACATACTATAAAATTTTCATTATAAATTAGCATTAAACAGCAATGTTACAGGATTATTACAAGGCATTAAGTAACAATACAATGTTATACAGTGTCAATAATCAGGATTATAGCATAACTATTTCAAGATGTATAAAAAGAAATATGTCATTAAGATGAGTATAGCTTTTGGGGTAAGTGGTTAAAAAAAAAACTGTTTTACCATTATGTAGTTGCATGAAGGCAAGACAATTACAGTAGAATGTTTCTTTGAGGCAATCTGCTTAATAGATTTTAGAAGACAGTAGAAAGAGTAGTCAAGGAAGATTAGAGACAGCTAGTGAGAAGAGTAAGTTAAGGGCAGAAAGTAGATTAGATATGAGAAGTAGGACATGTTAAGGGGGGAAGAGTGCAGTGGCAGGACCAGTGACTTTTAAAGTGCTCTTTGGTTTCTGTTTGTGTCTTTTGGCTTTTCCCGGTTAGTGGTTGCCACAGAGGAACTCCAGCCCGCTAATTATTGGTAGTGGATTTTTACGTACCGGGTTACCAGCCCTGACGCACAACCTTCAACGAAGGCACTCCCCATTCACATATGCCTCCACACAGAAGACACTCTAGCTGAGAATTGAACGGGACAACGTCTTGCTATGAGGTGACAATGCTACCACAGCACCACCACCGCAGTGTTAAAAGTGCTCTTTGGTGGCTGTCTTAAATTGTTTAGGATGTGTAAGGGTCCTGATTTCTAGTGGGAGCCTATTCCAGGCAATAGTGGGGTGATAGCTGTACAAGTTGCATTCAAATTTAGACTTGGGTTTGTAGATTTGTAGTAGGTCTTGGTTAGAGCTTCAGAGAGGTCTGGAGGGAGAATAATGGGAGATGAGAGGGGATAGTGCTGGGCAGTAGGAAGGCTGGTATAGGATAGAATGGATGATCTGGAGCTGAGAGAGAAGAAGCTGGTGGGGTAATTCAAGCCAGTTTAGGTGTTTTAGAGAGAGACAGTGATGGGGTTTGCTGGGCAGTAAATTAGCTACCTTGTTGTAGGTAGATTCGAGTTTGGTCAAGAGTGCTGAGTTAAGATTTGTGAGAATTTGAGAACTGTACATTAGACTGGGTAGAAGGTAGGCAAGAGAGAGTGTAATCTTAGCTTCAGAGGTAAGGATTTTCTTGTTATAGTAAAGGAGTCCTAGTTTTGAATACGTCTTTTTGATACAGTTTTTAACATGCAAGTCAAATTTAAGCTGATAGTCGATGGTTACACCTAAGAGCTTAATACTGGATTCTACCTGAATGGGAGTGTTACTAAGGGACTATATGGAGGAGGAGGGTTTAATATTTATGAACTTTTTTAGGTAGGAAGAGTAACAGCTTTGTTTTTGTAGGATTAATGATGAGCTGGTTGTTGGAGAGCCATGTTTCAACTAAGTTAAAAGATGCCCGAGTAGCTGAGAAGAGCTTAGAGGGAGAGCTGGCACATAAAAATACCAAGCACAAAAAATATCAACAAACACAAAGAGGCCATTTTCTAAGTGCAATAGCTGCCTCCAGGATAGGCATTATAGGGAAATAATGCACATTCCATGCAGCCACCATTTCCTTATAATATCTACACCTTGCTGCATTTATTTCTTACTTGGATCTACATGAACTAGGTGTGCCTTAAACCATAATGACCTTGCAGCTTGCTATGCAAATCTCCAGAAAAATGGGCAACACCTGGTGGAACACACTATTAGCAAAATATAAATGAAATGAAACAAATGCATTGGATGTCTTGTCAGCATTTTCCTGCCTAGTGAATGTGAAATGAATCTATACTATTTCAACAACCTTTAAAGTACCCTTCTGGGAGGGCATTAAATTCTTCTACATATCTCATGCATTGAAGAGCTACCATTTAAAAACAGCCAAAAAATGAGGTTGCAATGGAATAACTTTGCCTGTACTCCTTATCCTACATTGACATCTAAATTCAGACAGAAATGAGATCTGCAATTACCTGTGTCAGTGGAATAGACACGGAAACTCTTATCCCAAAAGCCACAGACTAGGATGAAGCGGTTGTCTGAAGTGATTACAAAACACTGAGAATGGATCTGAATACTTTGGTCCAAGAGGTCAGTGATTTGTCTCCTGTGCATGCTCACATTATTGGCTAAACATGGGGTGAAAAACAAACAAGAGACTGTTAGGGCTGTAACATTAAGAATTTGAATAATTTGTTTCAAGCATACTACAATGTCTACA
Organism: Protopterus annectens; assembly: GCF_019279795.1. Classification (NCBI taxonomy): domain Eukaryota; kingdom Metazoa; phylum Chordata; order Ceratodontiformes; family Protopteridae; genus Protopterus; species Protopterus annectens. Next base: position 86,506,329 of record NC_056729.1, on the reverse strand, counting down.
ATGTACGTACTTCACACTTCAAAAAGTATTACAAATACAACTTCTAAACTAAACAGACATGGCTATCAATTTTGCTCAAAACAATGCTTGATTCTGCTGCTGCTGTTGACTCTGTCAACATGCTATACCAGTACTACAGTTACAGAGATGTTCTGTCAACATGCTATACCAGTACTACAGTTACAGAGATGTTCTGTCAACATGCTATACCAGTACTACAGTTACAGAGATGTTCTGTCAACATGCTATACCAGTACTACAGTTACAGAGATGTTCTGTCAACATGCTATACCAGTACTACAGTTACAGAGATGTTCTGTCAACATGCTATACCAGTACTACAGTTACAGAGATGTTCTGTCAACATGCTATACCAGTACTACAGTTACAGAGATGTTCTGTCAACGTGCTATACCAGTACTACGGTTACAGAGATGTTCTGTCAACATGCTATACCAGTACTACAGTTACAGAGATGTTCTGTCAACATGCTATACCAGTACTACAGTTACAGAGATGTTCTGTCAACATGCTATACCAGTACTACAGTTACAGAGATGTTCTGTTAACATGCTATACTAGTACTATAGTTACAGAGTACATCTCACATCACAAGTGTGAGGATAGTCTCCTGTAACAAGGTGCACACAAATATCTTTAATAGTTATTAATAGAAGGGAAAGAAGTATTTCTTACTACATACAAACGGAAGTGATGGATTGAGATTGGACTGTTTTCCACAGAAATATGTTGATCAGAGGATAGTTTTAACTGTCTGTCTAGTGTACACATCACAAACCAACCTGTGTACTTTTCCTACATCCTTTGGGGATAAGGACGAGTCATGGCTTCCTTATTCATTCTTTTCACAGTGGCCTTTACTCTGCTGTACTTCATACTTCTGTTTTAAATACTTATCGCACAGTATGTGCTGCAGTAATCCAGAAATACAATAAAAATACAACAGCAGAAATTGGCTCAAGCTATTGTTTGCCCACATGCTTTCCCTTTATGGAGGAACACAATTCCATAAAAGCACCATATGCAATTTCTCCTTTAACTAGAGGCAGTCAATCGATTAGAAGAAAAATACTGCATAAAATGTGTCACTTGACTAGGTGTTTTCTGTTTAATGTCTATATATCTTAACTTAAGCTTTCTCTGCTCGCTCATTATTTTCCAACATATCCCTGCTTCTACTTCACAAACAAAAACGCAAGGAATTTACTCACTTTCCACAATAAATGCAAATAACCAACTCTCGGTAATGGGAATAGTCGTTTTACTACATACCATACTAAATTTTAAAATACTTAATGAAAAAAATGCATTACTTGTGCAATTAATTTAGTTGATAAGCATCACTCACTGAAAATTTCCTTAAGGCTGAAAACTTCAGACATGACATCATGACTGAACCCACAATGCCTTGCTCTCTGCATTTGTGTATAAACTACTGTTTGCCACGCCAAGTGCCACAAAATGGGAGTTTTATATCCTAGTAAGACAATTTGTCAGCTGTCTCTCATAAGTGGAAACCCTACACTGAAAATTAATACATGATGATCTATTAGTGAAACCATAATCCAAATAAGTATGGTGGATTCTGACTACCCAGAATGTTTTCCTGTTGTATCCAAATCTTTGCCAGTATCTAAGCTGGAATAATTTTTATGGATGTGGCCATAAGGAAAAACAGAGTTAATAGTCAAATTAAACCATCAAAAACTTGTTAAACTACATGCAGTTTTAACATCAGGAATATAACAAGAAAAGACTAACTGTAAAACACGTATGTATGGCAAGTGAAACAGTACAGTTTAAAATAATGAATATCCCCTCTGGAGTCAAACACCACCAAGCTCAACAGAGCAACAGTGGAATCCAGCAGCTAAAACTGGGCAGTAACTCTCCTAGCAGATCACAAAGTTACTACAGATGCATTTTTTTAATGTTCTGTCATTATCTCACTACTCAAACGATCTCATACAGCCAGCATACTCATTTCTACTAGTACTGACTGTCCAATGACCGCAGCTCCCTTAACACCGGATAAGTCTGTCACACTAAAGTGCATTTGTATGTTCTCAAGGTTCTCAGAATCTTGAGCTTTCAACTCTCCAGACAGTCAGGTTAGTAACTGTCTCCCAAAACTTTAAATAGGCTGCTTTCCAGACTCCTAAAAATCTTTGTCAGCTTCACTGTACATACACTCTCCTGTGCCTTCATACCATTTTCTTACCAGCTAATGCCATCATGGCCAGATTGAAAACAGAACTCTTTATCACCCCTCATTCCTAAAAACAAAAACAGTCTACAAGTCTAACCAGACAGCTAAAAGTCAATGTCAAAACTTCTACTCTTCTTTTTAATGTTGTTGAGAGTTTAGTTAGCAAGAAACAAACTAATAGCATGCTGGCTTAGGAAATGAATTGCCACAGGCAGGGATTTATTACTAATTCCATCTTTCCCCCATTACAGACACTGTCCACTGAAGTACATATATGGGTGGACTTACTGGGGCACTGTTTCTTGATTTCATATGGACTTTGTCTCTACAAGATTTTCCCTGATAACAAATGAACTGAAGGTCACAAACCTAAGCATCAAAGCACTAACAAGGATTACCTCAAAGAATAATACTAGTACTGCATCTATTCCATATAACTAGACATACATTTCCTCCCATGGAAGCATATGAAAAAAAAATCTAATCTTTACAGGAAACAGAAATCTTTCTACCATAAACTCTGTAATACTATGGGCTCACAATATGGTAAATTGTTCTTAAAAGTAAAGCTCCACCCTTTCAATCTAGTTACTTTTATCTTAGAGTTATTTTTCTCTCTCTAACATCCCCATAATGTAGCTTAGTGCCCAGAAACCTATCAGTGTCTTTCAGTTTCTTCACTTCCATTTCCCTGGCTTCAACCATTGATATTTCATCATTTTTGACTGATCAAATCTTAAATAGTTTCAGAAAAAAGATTGTTTCAGCCAGCACGACTTGCATAAGATGCACCATTTTCTGTAGTGGTTAGCGTTGTCACCTCCCACAGTACCGCATCATGAGATTTATGTTGCAGATGTTTGTAAAGTGTGCACATTAACAGCTAAAGTAAATTGCTTTAACAGAGAGTTAACTTTTCAATAAATTTTAAAAACATGGATTATTTAAACTGAAGCACTACATATATAGTTACTCTCATTGCTAGCCATGGAGTGATACTTTTATTCATGTAACTGCAGATAATTTAAGGAAACTACAGAAATAAAATGAAATACAATAAAATAAATAATTCAAGCCATACCCTCTTTTTAAGTGACAACTATTACCCACAAATTTATGAGCAAAGCTGATAAAATTAACTGAAAAGTCTGATACTTCAGGAAGAGTATGGTGGGGGTTTTGGCAACTGTTTAAGGATACATATTTAACTCTGTAACGAAACCCTGTTATATTTGCTGGTTTGTTTTCAAGAAAAGCTTTGTCACACATGGAGAAATACAGCGCTCCAGTTTAATCGCAAATGCACTACTGGCTTTTAAAACCCAGTATTGCATTAAAGAAAGCTTTGGACCGGCTGATCCCTCCCCTTACAATTTGCACCCAGTGAAGGTGCCCCTTTTGCCCCACCCTAGCTACGCTACTGTGCTTTGTAATAGCCTTCAGTCAGCACAAATCAGGGTACTTTAGTAAAACAGTAGAAAAAAAAACTGCATGCTACAAAACAGTGACTCGAGGCACTGTTAGTGAATATGAATGAAGAAATTTTACACTAAATCAACCAAAATATAGAGGGTTATATGATCAAAACTCCAATCATAACCAGTATGTTGTATGTTTCAGGCATGGATGTCAAGTAATTCACCTCGAGAGCAAATCCTGAGGGATGAATCTTCACATCCATTCTGAAAACACAAAACTTCTGGGGTTATGACCAAATCACAATTCCTTGCAGTACTTAGAGCTTTACCTGCTCCCATGCACTACTAAAATTAGAAAAAAATAGTGTAGTAGCAGTTAGCTTTCTACAGCTTAGAAAGCTATAATACATTGACAACTGCCATACCAACAGTGGCATCCCATAAAAAGCATCCTGAAACCAGTCACCACTTTGTTTGATTTAAAAAAGGTCTATAAAACCAATAAAAACAAAAATCGGCACAAAAGCAGAACCAAGTACCACTAAAACACTGCCTTCCGAACTCTGATGAAGTTCAAGGTATTTGAATGAAAGTGATAAATGTTTTACTTGATGTGATTTATTAAAGAATTTGGGATTACACCTACGGACTACTTATTTCTGCTAACTGGTGTTCTGAAGGCAGCGTTTTGTGTTTTATTAAAAAAAAAGTCTGAAATGTTTAAGCTCACTTAATGACTTTTTGATGCTCTTTTACTATGGTTGCTGAGTACTGTTGAGCAACTAGTGCTTAACAGCACATAGGAGGTGCATATCAATCATTATGCATCTTTATGACTTTAAAAAGGTGCTTAACAACCTTGTTTTTTCACCAATTTCAGTGATTCATGCACTACAAAATATTAAGATTCATGCTGCTCTCACAAAACAATGAGCACATCTGTCTAACTCTCCAGAGGGCATGGCGGCTTTCCATCAGATGGATGACATACTTCATAATCTTCCCCAAAGAGTTATAAATACAGATTACTGAGACTGCCTGCCTTTCACTAGTCAGTAAACATACTAAAACAGTACCCACACTCTGATCATCACAATTCCTACAAAAATGCATTGCCATTCTCAAACACAAAGTAGATGCAGCAGCTAAAGCTTTTTCTTTGACTTGCCCCAGTATCTGCTTAAATTAAAAACACTTTTCTTTATTCTTCAGCCTAGAGTTTCATAAACTTTTAAATGCAAACTTTTTCATGGGAGAGCTGCTAGACATATATGCTTTAAGGGAGTGTTGCCTAAATATTCCTGTACCTCTGAAGCCCTGATCAGACTGAGCATTCACATATGCTATTAACCTTATGATAGTCAAGGAACAGGTTTGCTGGTGAATCTGCTACCTTATATATTCATGAACGACACCGGTTTATTTATGAGCAGGTAAAATGTCTGATTCATGGGACTCTCATAAACCAAAATCCAGGCCCCAAGCAAACAAACAGCAGATATAGATGCATTGCAGCTATATATATTCACACTATCAATCAGGTGTAAACAGGGATACAGATGATCTACAAAAAGATGAACGTACAGGAATTAGTCATACGTGTATGTGTATGTATATATATATATATATATATATATATATATATATATATATATATATACACACACACACACACACACAAATACATATACATACACATACACACACATACATACACAGCAAAGAAGCCTGAAAAACAACTAATTTCTCCTAGGAGAAAGCGGCCTTGATGATGGTTGAGATTCCCGAGAATGTTGAAGCAAATGAGTCAGGCTCTACTGAAACTGTTCCATGAAATGAGTTCCTAGTTGGTGGTAAACAAAAAGTAGAGACACGGCTTAGTTTCATAGCTATATCTAGCAAATAAGAGGGATGCAAAAATTGTGGAAACCGTAAACTTGCTTGCCACAGCTACGGAGCAATGTCAATCTTGGTGGAAGGACCTTAATGAACAGATTGCAACTTTGCAGTCAGAGGTGAAATTGTTTAAAAAATGGTTGATCAGGAGGACAGCGTGAAGAAAGACCATTTGTATTAATAAAGCATCAGAGAAGGTGGAAAGACGTGACTGTATCACTTAGGTTCAGTCTAAAATGAATGAGTGAACTGGATTACTTACTTTGTAAATTAAAACTGAATGGGCAACATAGACTGCTCATACCTAGCAGGACTACTGCAGGTAGTAATTTCATAGGTGTATACTAGGTTAACGACAACTAGTCATGCAACTCAAATGTATTCCACAACTTACTGTGCCTTAGAGGTTATTTTAAGGGGGTGTATATTAGTTAGGGCTGATTTAATGGCTATCTCTGTCCATAAGAGACATAGGTGCTATACCAGGGGTGAATTTCCAATTTGCCATCTATTGGTCTAGGTTGCACTTGAATATGGTTAGTAAAGCGCTCTGCTTCACATGGATAGGAAGCCTATTCCAGACAATGGAGATTCTCTGAGATATATGCCTGCCCTCCAACATGGCATATTTATGCTGCAAGCAAAGTTTAAATCCTTATACCTAGTAGTTTTGTGTGCCCTGTTCAATCATAGCCTCACCTCAGGCTTTGTCCCTACCGAATGGCGCACTGCTACAGTCATCCCTCTCCATAAAGGGAGAGCGACTACAGACCCTGGGAATTATTGCACCATTAGCCTGATGAGTCTGACATGTAAGGCTATGGAGCGCATCATCATGGACCTAATTAACAAGGATATAGGGAATCTCCAACTACAGCAGAGCTAGTACGGGAGATGGCTAGAAAGGTGCTTGGTATGACATCTGGACAGAGTAAGGATGACAAGGAGACATGGTGGTGGAATGAGGAAGTACAGGAGAGTATACAGAGAAAGGAAGTGGAATTGTCAGAGAGATGAAGAAAGTAGACAGGAGTATAAGAAGATGAGGTGCATGGCAAAGAGAGAGGTGGTGAAGGCTAAGGACAAGGCATATGAAGAGTTGTATGAAAGGTTGGACACTAAGGAGGGAGAAAAGGACCTGTACCGATTGGCTAGACAGAGGGACCCAGCTAGGAAAGATGTGTAGCAGGTAAAGGTGATAAAGGAAAATGAGGGAAACATACAAGTGAGGAGTGTGTGTTGAGCAGGTGGAAAGACTACTTTGAGGGGTAGATAAATGAAGAGAATGAGAGGGAGAGAAGGTTGGATGATGTGGGGATAGTGAATCATGAAGTGCAATGGATTAGCAAGGAGGAAGTAAGGATAGCTATGAAGAATGGAAAGGCTGTTGGTCCAGATGACATACCTGTGGAAGCATGGAGGTGTTTAGGTGAAATGGCAGTGAAGTTTCTAACCAGATTGTTTAATGAAATCTTGGGAAGTGAGAGGATGCCTGAGGAATGGAGAAAAAGTGTTTTGTTACCAATTTTTAAGAATAACGGTGATGTGCAGTGCTGTAGTAACTGCAAAGGGATTAAACTGATCAGTCACAGCATGAAGTTATGGGACAGAGTAGTGGAAGCTAGGTTAAGAAGGGAAGTGATGATTAGTGATCAGCAGTATGGTTTCATGCCAGGAAAGAGCACTACAGATGAGAATGTTTGTTCTGAGAGTGTTGGAGAAGTACAAAGAAGGTCAGAAGGAGTTGTATTCTGTTTTTGTAGACTTAGAGAAAGCATATGACAGGGTGCCTAGAGAGGAGATATGGTATTGTATGATGAAGTCGGGAGTGTCAAAAGTATGTAAGAGTGGTACAGGATATGTACGAGGGTAGTGCGACAGTGGTGAGGTCTGCGGTGGGAGTGAAGGATGCATTTAAGCTGGAGGTGGGATTACATCAAGGATCAGCTCTAAGCCCTTTCTTATTTGCAATGGTGATGGACAGGTTGACAGACGAGATCAGACAGGAGTCCCCTTGGACTATGATGTTTGCAGATGACATTGTCATCTGTAGTGAGAGTAGGGAACAGGCGGAGGAGACCCTGGAGAGATGGAGATATGCTCTAGAGAGAAGAGGAATGAAGGTCAGCAGGACTAAGACAGAATATATGTGTGTGAATGAGAGGGAGGATAGAGGAATGGTGAGGATGCAAGGAGTAGAGGTGACAAAGGTGGATGAGTTTAAATACTTGGGATCAATAGTTCAGAGTAATGGTGAGTGTGGAAGAGAGGTGAAGAAGAGAGTACAGGCAGGATGGAGTGGGTGGAGAAGAGTGTCAGGAATGATTTGTGACAGATGAGTACCAGTAAGAGTGAAAGGGAAGGTCTACAAGAGGGTAGTGAGACCAGCTATGTTATATGGGTTGGAGACAGTGGCATTGACAAAAAGGCAGGAGTTAAAACTGGATGTGGCAGAGTTAATGATGTTAAGATTTGCACTGGGTGTGACGAGGGTGGACAGGTTTAGGAATAAGTTTATTAGAGGGTCAGCCCAGGTTGGAAGGTTAGGAGACAAAGCCAGAGAGGCAAGATTATGTTGGTTTGGGCATGTGCTGAGGAGGGATGCTGAATATACTGGGAAAAAGATAAGGATGAAGCTACCAGGTAACAGGAAAAGAGGAAGGCCTAAGATAAGGTTTATAGATGTGGTGAGAGAGGACATGCAGGTGGTTGGTGTGACAGAGCAAGATGCAGAGGACAGGAAGAAATGGAAACAGATGATCCATTGTGGCGACCCCTAATGGGAACAGCCGAAAGAAGACGATGATAGGGAATCTCCAAACTCTAGATTGCACGCAATTTGGTTTTGTGAAATGTAGATCATGCATGCTCAACCTTGTTGACTTCTTTGAGTCAGTCACCAGAGCTGTGGATGAGGCAAGGCAGTTCATACAGCCTACCTTGCTCTGGCCAAGGCCTCTGATACCATTCCCCACTCAGGAATTATTGATAAACTCACCAAACTAGGTATCAACCCCTATCTATAACACTAGGTGGGTTGCAAATTGGCTCATAGATAGAACCCACAGTGTTAAAGTAGCAGATTCCGAGTAAGACTGCCGACCAGTCACTAGTGGAGTCCAACAGGAATCGGTCCTGGGTCCTCTCCTGTTTGGAATCTACTTCTCAGAAGTCCAGGCCAACACGGAGGAACTCTGGCTGACCAAGTTTGCAGACGACTGCAAGCTGGGAGCCATTATTAACTCCCCAAGTGATGTAGACATCCTACAGAAAGGCCTCACTGAGATTAATGAATGGTGTCGAAACTATGGCCTTAAGCTTAATGCCAAAAAATGCGTCATCATCCCCTTTGGGAAAAAGTCAGTTCCCACTAATTACTACACTGATGGGAGCCCACTGAAGGTGTTAGAAGAGATCTGGGGACACAGGTTAACAGCAACCTCTCCTTCGACCACCACATTGCCACTGTGGTCAGAAAGTCCTTCTATGTGGCGCATCTCATTACCAAGGGTTTTGCATCAAGGAAGAAAGAGGTCATTGTCTCCCTCTACTCTTCCCTCATTAGGCCAATCATCAAGTACAATGCCCCATATGGCATGTACCTCACTAGACACATGCAACAGCTGGAAAGGCCACAAAAGTACCTCACAAAGAGGATCCTAGGCCCTAAACACATATCCTACATCGACAGACTCAAAAAAACTCCAGCTATTCCTGGTCTCATATCATTTAGTAAGAGGCAATCTCTGCTTGACTTACAAAGCCATGTCTGACCCATCTTTGTTAGAAATGCTACATCTAAAGAAATCCCAATCCCTCCGCAGAGCACACTCCAGATACCTCAGCCTCATTACCACAATCAACAGAACATGCTGGAGGGATAGAATCATAACTCAGAGACTGCCCAAGCTCTGGAATAGACTTCCCATACATGTCAAACAGAGCACCTCACTGGCCCTCTTCAAGAGAAATATTGATGAGTGGGTGGGAAATGCTACATCTAAAGAAATCCCAATCCCTCTGCACCACACATTCCAGAGACCTCAACCTCATTACCACAATCAGCAGAACATGCTGGAGGGGCAGGTTCATAACTCAGAGACTGCCCATGGTCTGGAATAGACTTCCCATACATGTCAAGCAGAGTACCTCACTGGCCCCCTTCAAGAGAAATCTTGATGAGTGGATGGGAAATCGAAAGTTCACCCCAGGGATCACTCCAGTGGTTCTACTTGATAGAGGCACTGGGAACTAATGTCAACGCACAATACCAGGGCACTTCTAAGGGCTAGGCTTGTAAAGGCTCCTGGGCCATTAACTTAGTACACACCTATGAACCTATGACTAACTGTAAGTTTGTTTACAATGCCTGAGAGGGGTACTGTATCAAATGCCTTAGCTAAGTCAAGGTAGGTAGTATGCACCATTTTGCCCTCATCCATTGCCTTTTTGACTTTCTCAAAAAAGTCCACCAGATTCAGAATGTCCTGCGATTGACAAAACCAAACTGGGTTGGGTGCAGTGTCCAAAGGTTTCTCATGTCATTGTTAATCATTTCCATGATAATTTCTTTCATGGCTTTCCATATGAGACTAATCAGACTAAAGGGTCTGTAGTTCTCGGGACCAGCTAATAGTCACCCTTGTGCAGAGGGATAACCACTACAGTCCTCCATTTATGTGGTACAAAGTCTGTCTGAAGGTTAAGGTTTAATGGTGACTCCAGTGGCTCTGATACGATGGGTCATATTTCAGGCTATTTAGGACACATCCTGGGATATCATCAGGGCCCAATAAAGCTGTATTCTTGGCTTTAGAAAGCAGATCTGAGAAATGAGCTCCCGATTGAATACTGCCTTTGAGGTTTAGGACACAGCAAAAGATGACTGTATGTTTGTCCTTGGCCTGGAATGATATCTTTACCTCAAAATTTGCTTTGTTGAACTTAATTAGTCCTGTTGTTAGTCTATTCAGTTGGATGACAGAGTTTTCTTTAACTTTTTTGGTGTTACACTTCCTAATTTTAACTATGACTTTTTTTCTATTTGCTATACAACCTGTTTAATTCTGGATTTTACCAGGGTGCTTTGTTTTTTGAGTTAGTTTTGGGCTAACCTCTGGGCAGGGGTGTAGCAAGCAAATTCTATTTTGTACTAACAAGCTCTTAGTGCTACACCCCCCCCCCCCCCCCGACACCCATCACTTAAAAATGGACATCTCTTAAAATGCTGCCCCCCCAACACTTAATAAATGTAAGTAACATTTTCAGATGTTACCCTAAAAGTATTAAAAATACTGTTTTTAGATTAACAATATTGTACCTCTTGTTAAAGACGATTTTTAGACAGTTGTAGACATATTATGACCTGAAAAAGCCATGCTGATTTGATGCTCAGAAAAAAATGTACTCAATAGAGTACAAAGAGCATGCCTGGCTACAACCTTGCTTCTGGGTAGGCAGAGCATCCTCTATATATTCACTGACATGGTTGTACATAGCTTCTGTGAATAATTCTGTACAGGGCTGCTGTGTTGTCTGGGTTTGCAGGTCCTTAAAATATTGACAGGTTATCACGTAATAAAAGGCAGCTTTCTTTGTAATACTTTCTGTTACAGGGTTTGCTGGTGTTACAGAGCTCATTCTTATTTCAAAGGAGACTGCTTTATAGTCTGACTTTACCCAGGGGAACACAACACTGAGGGACGTGCAGCATTCTCTCATGTCTGAGAGTAGCAGGTCCAATATGTTTGCTCCTCTAGTAGGCATATACACTAACTGGTCCAGGGTATTTGTGCTTACAAAATCTAGGAATCTCTGTGCCTACAAATAAATATGGGGTGGTGTAGAATCGTCTAGCTTACAACGAGAAAATTAAAGTCCCCCACGAATATGTTATTTGGTTGAATGGTGAGTGTCTCAAATAGGTCTAACTATGAGCTATGCCTAGTCTAAATAGGCCTATGCATACATAGTTGGAGATATGAATCATTTACAAGAAAAACAAAACAGTTGTTGCCTTTGCTATGGCATCCAAACAAAATGTACAAAGCTGGGGACAAAAGGGTATTTCTGAATGATTACTGTTTACACACACTAAAAAGTAGGACTCAATCTGGATAAGCAGCGTCATATTAAAAAACTGAAGTTTCTCATCTTTTATATACAGATTTTTTTTTAGAGTACATTTCTCAAAAGAATATATGATCTCTGATGGCAATCTCATGACAGCCCAACAGGCAATGAAGATGACTAAGGAATGTAACACTGAAACCTACAACAGTCAAAATGTTGAAGGGGAGATGATCTCATCTACTGAGTTTAGTTATTAAGATGAATGAGCTGCGAGTCAATATATGGTGTGATTGACATATGTGCAACAACAAGCAGACATCATTGCAACTAGTTACTCAGGCTGTAGATTTTGATAAGATGGTTCTTTGGGCAAAAGATTATGGTTATTAGACAACTTACAGACTGCAGTCTAGCTGATTTTTAAGGTAAAAAAAAAAAATTAAGACTGAGTAGAATTTTCAGCTCGCCTAAAATGCACAAAGGCCAACGGAGGTAGCAAAACTGAAGCTTTACCAATTTATGTGGACAAACTGCTGCAGAAAACAGTTAAAGGCAACTCTTTTATTAAGTATTATTTTGATTTTATTAAAAATAAGAACACACCATAAATTTCGGACGCTGACATCCTGGTGACTATTGATGTAAAATCTTGGTATACCATTAATAATGGCCTGGTAATGGTTTGAGTGGTGATTTTACCAGTTAAATTTTTTCATGACGATTAAATCAGATTGATAATGGGAATTTTATGTTATTTTCTCTTAATTTTTTTCCAGTTTAATATTTTTTTTCAAAAGATCAATACATACATACAACTATTTCAAGCACGGGCATTAATGCCCTTCTAGCTTGCCAATATACCAAAACACTTGTTCCCATAATAAATGTCCAGGCTGTTGTTAAAAATATCTAAACTAGTATTTATATAAATGTAATTTGGTAGTCTATTCCTTGCATCAGCTGCTCTCTCAGAGAACCAATCAGTACACTTCTTATTCCTATAGAATCTTCTACATAGGTTATCTGATGATTCTCTAGTACTTTTTGTTAACCCCAAACATTCCCAAAGGTAGTTTGTCTCAAAATGCCCTATATATCTGAATAAGATCTCCTCTTAGATACCTATAAGAGAAGCTGTACAAGTTCAGATATTTTAGTCTTTCACAATAACTTAAATTTTCACATCCATGAGTCCCCTTGGTATATTTCTGTTGTACTCTTTCCAGTTTACTCATGCTTGTTTTCTTACAGGGTTTCCATATTGTTATTCCTTACTCAAGTTTGGGTCTAATGTAACTAACAATGACTTTATCACTAGACTTTATAAATTGTTTTCTACAACCTATAGTTCTATAACTATCATTAACCAACTGGTTGATATAATTATTTATTTAATAAGAAGTTATGTACTCACTATAACGTTCCATGTTTGTTGTCCATCTCGCCTATATTATTGCTGGTTGGGTTCGGAACTGAGCATCAGTTTCGACTCGGCATAATACAACAGCTCAAGAGCTTCCACTGGCTCAAGGCTAATCCCTAACCCATGATGCTTAGGGCAGAATACCCAGATCTTGTTTCTAAGCAAAAGCAGTACTATTATCTGTATACAATTATGACCCCAGCCTGTCTAGCTGAAGGAGGACATCAGAGACTCCAAACATAAAAAAAATAAATAAATAAAAATGTATTTATATCCATATATACATACATATATTTATATCATATTATTTACCCAATCCTCCAGGAGTGAAGGAGGGGGAAGGAGGGTGGGACGCAAGAATATAGGCGAGATGGACAGCAAACATGGAATGTTATGGTGTATACATAACTTCTTAACATTATGTTATCCTATCTCGCCGTAATTCTTGGTGGTTGGGATAGCGTCCCTAGCACCTTCATCCCTGGGTGGCTCATGAAAAAAGACTCTTTAGTACAGTGGATCCAAATGAGTAATAAAGGTATGAGGTCTCGCCCATGTGGCAGCTGCACATATAGAGTCCATAGGAAGTTTAGCTTGAAAGGCCAATAAAGTTGCAACCACCCTTGTGGAATGGCCTCTCACTTTGCCTGGTAACTTTCTGTTGCTATTGTTGTAAGAAAAGGAAATGGAATCCGTAACCCATTTTGACAGAATTACTTTAGAAACCGTTAATCCTTTCCTTTAATCTGAAAAGGAAACAAATATCTGATCTGACTTTGTGAACTCTTTGGTCCTATGCAAGTAGAAGTGTAGCTGTCTGTGTACATCTAGTTGATGTAATCTATATTCTGCCTTGTTGCTAAAGTTAGGGAAGAACACTGGTAACTCAATAGATTGATTTTAAATTATTCTCTGAATACACTTTTGGTAAGAAAAAGGGATTAGTTACTCTGTCTTTATGGAAAACTGTACAAGGATGACAGATAGAGAGGGCTTGGAGCTCTGACACCCGTCTGAAGAGAGTTTTCCATGACAACAATTTTACATCACAAGATGATGCTGGCTCAAAGGGTGGCAAAACTAAGGCAGACAAAACAAAATGCAGGTCCCAAGCAGGTAGAGGTTCTCTGATTGGGGGTCTCAGCAGGAAGGTACCTTTCAAAAAGGCTTTGCATAGCTTGTGGGACATAAGACATTCCCATTTCCCCAAAATGGGAACTAGATATGGCTGCTAGCTGTACCCTAATGGTAGCTGCTGCTGCCCCCTCATCAAAAAGTTTGGAGAGAAACTCTGGAACTGCTGTGATAGGAGCTGTAAAAGGATCTAAATTGTGCTTAACGTCCCGGTATGAAAATCTTTTCCATTTACTGGAATAGTTTTCTGGTAGAAGGTTTGTGGGAAGAGATCAAGATATATTTAACTGCAGTGGAAAAATCAAAACACCTGGCTATACCTGGAATCACAGCAGCCATGCTGTCAACTTGAGAGTTTGGATGGAAGGATGGAACATTCCCGATGAGTGGGTCAAAAGGTCTGGAACTGGGTCCAGAGTCCATGGTTCCTCCAAAATATGAGCCCATAGAAAGGGGAACCAAATTTGTCAAGGACAGTAGGGTGCAATGAGTATCACAGTGCTGTTCAATGTGCTGGCTTTCTAAAGTACTTTGGGTATTAAGGGAAAGGGTGGAAAGGCATACAGAAGTCCCGGGGGCCAATCATGTATGAGTGCATCTCTTGGTGACTTCGCACGGGGGGGGGGGTGAGGGCAAAGTAGCTGCTGCATTTGGCGTTCATGGAAGTGGCGAAAACATCACATCAAGGCTGGCCCTATTTCTGGAAGATTTCTTCCACAACTTCTTGCTTCAAGGATCACTCGTGAGGCAACAGAATCGCTGTGCTGACTTTGTCCGCTATCACGCTGGATTTGACTGGGATATGTGTTGCTATCAGAAAACACTGAGAAGCAACAGCCCATTGCCATACCCGTTGTGCCTCTCGACATAGGGGATATGATTTGGTTCCTCCTTGTTTGTTTATGTACCAAACTACTGACATGTTGTCTCTCTGAATTGTAATAGTTCCTATCGGAAGAGAGGCCTGGAATGCCTGCAACGCATAGAGCACCGCTCTCATCACTAGGACATTGATATACAAGTGGCTTTCGTGTTCTTGCCATAAGCCTTGAACAGTCATTCCCATTTAATGCCCCCCCACCTGATCTAGGAAGCATCCATGGTCAGTACAGCCATCGGTTGCGGAAATACAAATGGGCGGCCCAAGGACAACTGGTTTGTTTGAAGCCACCAGAGAAGATTTTTCTTACATGAATCCATAATGATTACCGGATGTGACAGAGGTAGATCTTGCATGGACCACTGGGCAAAGAGTAACCACTGGAGGACCCTCATGCAGACGTGCTAGAGGAACTAGAAGAATTGCCGCTGCCATGGTACCCAGAACCTGTTACACACACCTTGCCTGAACCTTTCTTCTTGACATCAAGGTCCTAATTTGACAGTGAATGGACTGAATTCTCTCAGGAGTAAGTTTTGCCACCATTTCTGTTGAATCAAATTCTGCACCTAAAAAAGTAATATGCTGTGAAGGCGGCAAGGCAGACTTTTTGGAATTTACAGTAATACCTAGCTTGGAGCAAGGAAGTATTGTTTCATCCCTCGCTTGCAGTAGTAGATGCTTGGTGGTGGTGGTCAGGTGCCAGTCGTCTAGATATGGAAACACACGGAATCCTAGACGTCTCAAGTGAGCCATATCTGCTGCCATGTCCTTGGTGAACACACTGAGGGCTGTAGTGAGAGCAAAGGGCAGGGCTCAAAATTGGTAATGATTGGCTCCCAGCCAAAAGTGTAAGTGTCTCCTGGATCGCCTGTCCATCTTTATATGGTAGTACGCATCCTGGAGATCTATTGACCACATCCAATCTTCTTTCCCGAGAAAAGGGAATATAGACTGCAATGTTACCATCTGGAACGCTGATTTTTTTTTTTTTTTAACAGATCTGTTCAACCTGCTAAGATCCAAAATGGGCCACCAGTCCCCTGTCTTTTTTGAAACTAAAAAGAACCTTGAGTAAGTTCTGGATCCAATTTAGTCTGCAGGGACCTCTTGGGGCGACTCTTTTTCTAGCAACTTGTGTATCTCTGATGTTGCATCATCCCTCTGACTGGGTGGGATATCTGGAATGGACTGATTTATGGGAGGGTGGGTGGAAAAGGGAATGCAACAACCTCTGGATACGATTGTCTATACCAATTTGTCTTGAGTGATTTCCAGCCAGACATTTGGGTACACTGACAAGCCTTCCATGACTGGCTCCAGAGAAGAACAGGTGGGTCTCCTTTAGAACGTATCTGTCGCCCTGATTCTGAGGACCCCCTCTACCTCTTCTATTGTTACTTCTCCCTCTGCCCCTAGGGGAAGTTTCACCACATGCATCAGAAAAACCTTTTTGGAACTTGCGGAACCACATTTTTCCACCTTTCTGACCTTTGGGATAAGGTCTAGAGGGGGTAGAAAAACAGACTCCACTGGCAGATAAGGTTTTCCTTTCCTGTTCACACCTGGTCAAAGTTTCTTTCACCTTTGGTCCAAAAAGGGATGAAGGGGCATTGGTGAAGGAAGACATGAAGAGTTCAGCAAAATTGCATAAATGCATCCAGGTATGTCTCAAGGAAATTCTTGTAGCTGCTGCCCTGCTCATTCCATCAGCTGCATATGAAATCAGTCGCGTGGAGGAGTCAACAGCTGAACTGAGGGTGGAAAGCTGAGAGGAAACTTTATCTGCGATCCCCGAAGCTACAGTACCCTGAAGAGCATCTCCTAGATCTTTTAGGAGATCCCTTTGAAGCCTCGTAAAATGGGTCAAGTAATTCAGTGACCGCAGGGCAAAGGCCACTGATGAAAAGGCACACTTTCCATATCTGTCCATAGTCCGTGACTCTTTATTTGGAGGATGGACAGATGAGGAGGTCTATGACTTCTTCCTGCTGGCCGCCGCCACCACCACCATCGCATCTACAGGGACGCCTTTAGTTAAGAACTCTTTCTCAGCAGGAGCAATGATAAATTTATTGGGCCTCCATGGAACAGGCTCCACTGTATCAGGGGAAGTCCAGGCCTTACATGAGATCACATTCCTTAATTGGTCATAAGGGGGAAACACCCAGGAGGTGGAAGGGCAAGTCCCAAATGCCTTCAGGTATACCGATTCATCCTCTGAAGGAGTGATGTGCTTCCAGCCACCCCTCTGTTTCAGAATTTCAAGGATGTGAGCAAAACAGACATCCTCAGAGGGGGACCATGGGGACCCGTCCAAATCATCCAGATTGGTATCCGAAGTGACAGACTCAGGGGAGTCTATGTGCTTCCTTTTGCACAATCTCTTCCGAGAGACTTCCTCAGAGGGGTTCTCTGGTGAAGTTTCGGAGGAGATGATGCCACCAGCAGGAGCTTCCTGTGGCTACGCTTAGGGGGAGGAGGTGATGATGAGACCAACACAGGCGCCTGGGAGGGAAGAGAACCTGGGCCAGAGAGTTGAGGTGTCTGGGGTGACAGCACTCTCTCCATCAGCTCAAAAGCTCCCTCGCTCTGCCCTGAAAAGGTCCTTCATTCCAGAGAGAGAGAGGACCAGCTCTGCTGCAGAGCGGGTGGCTCCGAAGCAGATGTATGAGCAGAGCTAAACCTCGCCAAGGTACCGGGGGAGGGGGTAGAATCAGATCAGACAACTGCATGTGCCAATTCCCCTCCCCGGACCCGATGGGTGAATGTCGGCTCCCAGACTCCTCAAAATCCAATAGACCCGAAGAAGTTGGAGCAGATGCTGGAACAGGCGATCCTAAAGGAGGTCCCAGTTTCGACAGTTCCACTACTGTCGGACTCACGATCTCTGGCTCCGAAACCACAAGTGGGGTTGGAGGAGGAATTGGTGATGATGCCTTGGACAGTTACGATTCCTTTGGGGCCAGAGACAATAAAATTTTTGCCAGCGCTGGTGTTCGAAGCAGTCTCTTCACCACCCACTCCACGTCATCATCAGATAAGCTCCTGGAGGAATGGGAGGATAAGGAAGGAGATCTAGCCCTCTCCAAAATGGGTTATCTCAATATCGGAGTAACCGGCTCCAAGATCGGAGACAGTCTTCTAATCGGTAACTCTGCTGGCTCCATGGTCACAGATGGAGCCGAAGAGGCAGACTTAGATCTGTCGGAGCCAACAGCCCTTGGTTCCGAAGCGATTATTTTTTTTAGGTGGCTCCGAAGCTGGAGCCGGAATAGCAAACCTTTTGGACCCTTTTTCATGAGAAGAAGAGGGAGAAGATGATTTGGAGCTCTGAGATCCCTCTAAAGATTCCTGGAAAGGACCTTTCCATAAGCCTCTAACCATTAATTTATTCCTACATTCCTGGAGAACCCCGCTACTAAAGCCATGACACATTGTACAAGGGTCTTGCAAATGAATGGCACCAAGCCAATACACACAGCTAGTGTGTCCATCTGTGAGAGACATTTTTTGAGTTCATTGATCACACTTTTTGAACTCCAACTGCCTGGGTTCTTTCTGTTCTTTTTCTTTAGACATGCTTACAAGCAGAAAGGAAAATACCAACAATATCTGCAATAAACAAAACTAGTCTAGCTTTCCAAAAAAAAGACTATTGAAACTACAAGCCTAGGTAACTAAGTGAAAATTACAAATAAGGGCTCTAAACAAACAACGGAGCCTACTAACTATGAAAAACACCACACACAAGAAAATAAATATATATATATATATATATATATATATAAAATAAAAATTTAAATATTAATGTAAAGGCTTTAACCCACCAAAAAAGGGCAGCCAACTACACACGAACACACCAGTATACCACACTAATAAACTAGAAGCCTATGAAATAAACTAATGGAAGAATCCTATAACTCAAACGGATTCTCCTGAACATGAAAGGAAGACAAACACAAGCAGGGTAGGGGAGTGCCCCTCTAAGTTAAATGGGCTGCTGAGAGCCCTCTAACAAATGAGTCTTGCAACAAAGAACAAAGGGGGTTGAATGCACTAACTCATGAAAAAGGAACTAGAGACTATTCGCACACCAAAGAAAGAGGTTTAAACTATGTTTTTCTAAAGTAAAACTAAGGATAACCCTGAAAAAAGTAAATTGAAAACTACTTAGACAACGAGCCAGCCAGAAGACATCCCGGTCGCTTGAGCGGCAAACAACATCTGGGTATTCTGCCCTAAGCTTCATGAGATTGGGGTTAGCCTCGAACCAGTGGAAGCTCTCAAGCTTTTGTATTAGGCAGAGTCAGAACCGATGCTCGGTTCCAAACCCAACCAGCAAGAATTACAGCGAGATAGGACAATATAACATCATTGATTTACCAGGAAAGTCCAAGTTGGTACAAAGCCAATTTTCAGCGCAGGCCCAGGCAGAAATGCTCTATTTGCAAGCCTTTGTAATGTGGGAGGAAACTGGAGCACCTGGAGGAAACTCACACAGACGCAAGGAGGACATCCAGACTCCTGCATAGAAGGCACCCCAGCCAATAATGGAACCAGAGAACCTCTTGCATGAGTTGACAATGCAACCGCTGCACCACTGTGTCATCTGATTAGAAAAACTTATAGCTGGCTCTACCCATACACCCAGGTCCTTAAATGAGTCTACAGTTTCAATCACTTTGTGTTGTATTAAATATTCACCTTTCACTTTACGTCTTCCAAATCTCATATGCTTAGTTTTTGATGTATTTAGCAGCATACTGTTCTCCTGTGCCCAAATGGTCTATTTAGTCAAGTTATTTTCAGACATGCATATAGACTGTAGAACACCTCAGATTAAAAAGTTAGGTCTGAAAGATGCAATCTAAACAAGTAAGGGCCTAGGACAGAGTCCTGTGGGACACCGTGACTGTAACCAAGAATTTCACCTGTCCAGTCGCTGTATGATACTTGCCATGTCCTATTTATAAGCCATGCAGCTCTCCAGCTTATCAAGAGTGCATCAATACAGAGTTGCCCTAATTTATTGATCAGTGTATTGTGTATGACCCTGTCAAATGCTGAAGTTAAATCTATACAAATTACATTACAGCACAATTTTTCATTGTTATAGAACATCATTTTAAATAGATCTATTTTCAACATAAGCATGCTGATATATGGTTTCAAGTTCCAACCTATCCAATTCTGAAAATAACTCATCCAATATTGCCGTCTCCATTATTTTTCCACAACATGAAAGTAGATGTAAGGGTCTATATGACTCTGGGTTTGTCCTCTCCCCTCTCCCTTAAAGACAGATTTAATATGCGCATGTCTCCAACCTTGAGGAATCTCCCCATATTTATATGACCTACTGAATAATAAATACAATGGCACCTCATGTTCTTGCTGAAGTGTTCTCAGGTCATTTTTACAAATTCCGTCTCCTCCTTGTGTTTTGTTTGGATCCAGTTTGAGCAGTGCTTTTTCAATGTAATCTAATTTGATTCCAGTATCTGAGGTTACCTGGAGGTCACTATGGCAACTTATCACCCCTTTTGCGGAGCCAAACTGTTTTGCATAAGATTCTGTAAATATATCTATAATCTGCTGTGTCCGAGTAAACATTTTAAAATCACTTTATCAATTGTTATGTCTTCAGTCCTTCCACATCTTATGAATCTATAAAAGGTTTCCTATTATGCTCAATATCTTGATATAAAGTTTCTTCACATTCTTCTTGATCTTGTCTCACACTAGGCTTAATCTGTTTGTTTCAATTTTCAAAGTTGTAGTCCGACCTCTGTTCCATTTCTTATATTCTTTTATCTCGCACCTTAATCAAGTATCTTGTTCTTATGGAAATAGATCCCCCTGACGTTGTATGCCTAGATCCTGATGTTAAACATTTTTTATGCTTTTTTGCACTCAATTTCTTTCAAAACTTGCCACATTCCATTTGCAATTTTTCCACTGAACACCTCATTCCAGTTAGTTTTACACAGTGACTGTTTTGCTTCATATACTCTGTAATTAACCTTCTGTGCAGTGATTTAGATTTCAGTATAGCAGAATTATCTAGCAACAAATTAACCTTTATAACCCCATGATAACTGCATATCAACAGTGGTAAAACTTGACTTGAAGTAACAGTAATTTCCTTAGGAACACAATGTCTAGTATTTTCTATCCCCTGGTCGTTTTTTTTTTTTTTTGCTATCTGAAGCAATTGTTATTCCTGAATATATGGTGTGAGTTACTAACGTTGTTGTTGAATCAATATTATTCCAGTTTATTTCTGGTAAGTTTAAGTCTCCAGCTAATATTATTCTTCCTTCCTGTGTTTCATATGCAAAAAAAGTATGAATTTCTCCTCTAGGCCATCTGCACTTGACACTGGTGGTCTACACACTCTAACAATTGTTATATGTTCCAAGGTTGTCTTTATTTTCACAGTTACACAATCTATAGTACTGGTGTTATTATTGAACATGTAAAAATCACAGGGCTCATAACTATCTTTAATCCCTCTCATAACACCTCCACCTGATTTTTTGTTAGAATGCCTGTTACAGTAAAAACAATTATCCACTGACAGAACTGGTTTCCAGTCATTGTTCTTTAAGCATGTTTCACAAACAATAATAAAATCCATCTTCTGGGAATGTAGCAAGTTTACAATAAAAAACTTTATTATTAATGCTGCTAGCATTAACAACCATTAGAGATGCATCAAATGCTGTCTGTGAACAGTTAAATTTTCAAATTGGCAAAAATCCTGCCTAGAGTTTGTCAAATATTGCAAAATATCTGCTGCAAAAATTCTCTTCCCTAATCTTGACAAATGCACTCCATGCTATCTGAACACGTGTCCAAAACGAGGCTTTACACACTTCCAGTTTTTTAAAACAGGTCATTTTTCCATTAAGGTATTTACCCAAAAATATTTTCATTCACAGTAACCGGACTATCCTTTCTATGGGTGATTTGTGAAAAATACGTCCTAACACCAGTACAAGCTATACTATATAAGAGGGATGCCAGTTCCTTTCTAACAGTCAGACAAGTCCTTGTGGACGAGATCATGTGTACCAACATGAATAAAAACAGATCAGTACTTCCTTACATTAAGGTGTTCTAAGGCTTGCTTCACATCGTCTATTTTTGCACCTGGCAAGCATAACACTATTGGAAGTTAAATTTATCTTCTCTGAAAACGTTAAGTATCAGTTCCTCTAATAACTGAATCTCCAATTACAAGAATCTTCAGTAATATCTGTCTATCAATTGTTACAAAGGATAGATCTTCATCACCATTAGTCTTACTAATCCCACTGTTTTTACTTTGTATTAAATTCTCATTCAGCTGGCATTGTAAATCCACAGCTTGAGTCATGTAGTCAACATCTTTCTCTTCTTTTTTCTTGCATTGTTTTTCGATTCCTCCATGTTCAATTTTGATTTCCTCCTTTTCACCTGCCCCTTGCCTCTTCTTTCTACCTTATCTTTTAGGAAAATTATGCCTTTTGCTGTAGACTGAAGGTTTCCTGATAGAAAAATATCATTCCGTGTAACCTGTGTGTTACATAACAAAGCAGTGTCATTTTTTGCACGTATTCTCTTTACTTTACAAACATTATAATCGGTTTATTTTTCTTCCTTATTTGTTATGAACTTATTACGCTTTCTTTTTTTTTTCCTTCTAAACACTCCTCAGACTGCTAAATACTTGCATCCAGAATTCCAAAGTTGTCAGGGGCAATGTCTTGTTTCATAGCGGTTGAATGATCTTTACAGACAAGAGATACCTCATTTCCTTAATGTTGTTCTTTGCCTAACATTATTTATCTTACCAGTCCAGTCACTAATACATGTAATAACAGTTCTCCAAGCCGTGTCAGTTGCACAAGTGCAATCATCATTTAGTCTAGATTTACTTCTAACAATGGTAAGCAAATCATCCAACTTTTGACATGAGGAACACAGATCACCAGTGTTAGCTGTTACCTATAAATGTGCATAATATTTATTACACTGTAGAAGATATTTGAGCATTAGCAAATCATTAACTGCATACTTATTTAAGGAATCCATATTCAGCTTAAACAAATAAAATAATATAAAAGAAAAGAATAACCAAAATCAGTAACCGCAGAATTCAAAGAGAACTTATATTAACTTCTATGACAAATAACACAAGCAATATATGACTAAATACTAAAGTAAGTACAGTAAAGTTATTCTGTCCATGCAAGTTCTGCAAACCAGCCAAAAGCTGTAATTCCATTATTTACACTGTTTGGGAGTCTCCACCATAGACGGAGAGAGAGAAACCCAAACACACACACACACACGTTAGGCTAGAAAGAAAGAAAAGGAAAGCGGGAACGTTTTTTTTTTTATAAGTACCCGTCGCCTATGCGCTAAGTGGAAAGATGTAAAATGAGAAGGGGAGATAGAAAAGTGGGAAGATAAATAGTCATGGCCCAAAAACTACAAACTTACCCAAAAACAGATGTTTAGAGCCAGGACCACGATGCAAACACTAGCATGGCAAATGAGATTGGAAGGGAAGACAGAGACAGGGGCATTATGGGTAAGGTGGGAGCTTGGAACTTGGATCAGATGCTGGAAATGTGGCCAAGTCAGATCCATCCCAGATCTGAGTAGCCACAGGTTGAAGAGCAAATGAAGACAACAACTTCAGATCCTTGGTTAACACCCTACTTGTTGAAATGAGAGTGCAGGGAAAAAAAAAAAAAGACACAGACCCTCCAGGCAATGTGACACTCCTATTGTTAGAACAGTAGTAAAGATTACAACATGGCTATATGGTTAAGATCCTCTGTGGATTATAGAACAATTATGGCTACCCGCAGTAGTGGTGCTGCGGTAGCGTTGTCACCTCACAGCAAGACGCTGTCGCGTTCGATTCTCAGCTAGAGCGTCTTCTGTGTGGAGGCATGCATGAATTGGCATGCCTTCATTGAAGGTTGTGCATCAGGGCTGGTAACTCGGCACATAAAAATCCACTACCAAACATTAGCAGAACGGAGTTCCGCTGTGGCGATCCCTAACCGGGATAAGCTGAGACACAACAATGAATAACTGGAAGATACTAAGTATTTTTTAAGAAAAATTAGATAAAGTAGGTGACAATCCTGAATTAGTCACCAAAGGGGTAAAAAAAAAATCTAACTTTTTCTGAAACTTATCTTTCAGGTTATCTTCCAACTCTTACGTTTTTCAAACCAAGAAGCACTTACAAATGCAATAACTGCAATCACTGCAGATTTATCAACCTAAGAATGTCTAGAATTGATGTTAAATGGCTATTTGGTGAAGATTTCAAGGAATTATAATTGCAGACAAAAGTTTTGATTTATGCTGCCAGTTGTCTAAGATGCACTGCATTTTATACAGGGAGAACCATGGCAGAATTATATTTCAGGATATACAAACACGTGTGTCACAAAAACAAATGACAGCACTAATGTACTGAGTAAGCATGCCAATGTACACACCAAGGAAAAAAGTTCCACATTTCAGTTATGATGATGTGAATAACTTCAAGTTCAGATTCAATCCCCAGGATGACAGGATGACTTTGATTGTAAAGAATATAGTAAGCAGCTTAGACTGAAAGCCTGCAGCTTCCTGGCCTAAATGGTATAGAACATTTTAAATTGTATGTAAAAAGAAAACTATCAAAGCACTGATCATGTCAATAGTCTCATGCTCAATAGGAATCTTATTTAAACTGCATTTTTAATTTTCAGTTTAGTCTGAAGTCTCTGTTATGAGATGAAAACATAGTGTACTGAGTGTCACTGTGGAAATATTTTCCAAGTTTCTTTTCTTTTTACTGATTATTTTGCTTTCAACAGCTTTACATTTCAGATAGTTTTTGTGGCATGACTTAATTTTGCCTGTGTGTGTGTTTACTAACCAGGTAAGTCACTGGACAAAAAGAGTGCCTTTTCAGGGATGACTAAGGAATCCGGGTTAGTGACTTGTTCAGAGTCCCAGAGTTTGCAAGTGGAAACTAGGGGAATCAAACCCAGGAATGGATTACATGTGAGGGTTAACAGCTTTGTAGTGTAATTACGGTATCTTCCCGAATAACTTCTGAAATGCTCTCTGTCTAATGTATAATGAATTATGCTACTGCACTTGCTTAAATATGCTGCAACTTGACATATGTTGTGACTGGAAGGGGTCTGAAAGGATCAGCTTACCCAAAGGGATAATGTACAAACTAACCTGGCTAGAAGTAAAATTCTGAAAAGGAATGAAATTCTTACAAAATGATACAGAAAAAGGAGAGTGACAGGACAGTTTTTTAGCCTGCTGTCATAATTTTTTATAAAAAAAGACGTCACATAATGTGAAAGGTAACATTGCACTTTATCTCATGATTTGGCTCCTGACATGCAACAGCATCCTTAGGAGTTGTCATGGTTGTTAAAGTGTTTACCTCACAGACAAGAGATTCAGGATTTGATTCTCACCAAGGAAAATTGGCTAGGCTTAAAATGGTCCACAAGGGCAGCTGGCCTAGTACTTTACTAAACAAATTTTGCTGTGGTCTTTGTTGCGATGCTAGTCTTAGACTGGCATGACTGTAAAATAAAGGATTTGGCTTACTTTTAGCTCAACTTTTATAGCATCAGTATTAAAAGGTAGTTGAAAGAACAGAGAAAAAGGGTACCTCTAGCAAGATGACGTATAAATGGCTTCATCTCAAAATGCTGTCAAACTGCAAAGACAGTGTTTTTCAATGCAGACTGCATGCAGGGTAACCTAGGGAGTAGGAGAGCACTCCTTTCCTTATTTAATCAACTTAGACATTACCTGATTATCATAGTAAATCAAATAAAAACAGTAACGGACGAAAAAAACTGCTTTGGAATATACAGTCACAGCACTACTTGGAAGCTGGATAGCCAAGCTGAATTTATTGAATGAAATCATTTTAAAAGTGGATGGCAGAATGACAAAAATAACAGTGCACAGCACTGACTTGGAATGGTCCACTGAATTTATTAA